>NC_133868.1:13868562-13916302 GCF_044706935.1 Curcuma longa
GTTCTCAGAATTTGGTTTTGTTCAGGTTTGAATTGCAGTGAAGATCGAAGCTAATCAACAAATCTGAAATCAATCAACGCATAAACATGAACCACACTAAGAGTTTGAATTAACAGGAACGATTCAGAGATCAAAACTAAAGAAAACATGCGAAATCTGAAAATTCCAGAAACGAAATCAGTAATTTATCAGGAATTCAGTAAACATCCGAAATCAGAAATAAAACACGCATCCATCCCTCTTTTCTTCCTTCGAATCCAATTGCTGGTTGTCAATCAGCTTCATTGATCCATGTGGAGTCTCTACGTGGTCTTCGGGTGGTTTTCTCGCTACCCAATTGCTGAAGAACCCCGAAGAAACCCTCTTCGGTGCCAACAGATCACTGCTCAACGGGTTTCAGATGGCAAAAACTGGGTCCCTATCTCAACCTTGCTCCGATTGAATTACTGGTAATTCCGGGATGCTCCGCGCTCCTAGGAGAACCCCTCAAAGGATTGCGGCGCCGGGATTTCGTTGTGGATGGCCGGAACACGCCGAGCAGTCGAATTCTCAACAGAGAAACCCTCTCCGTCGCGCCCTTCCCGCTGCCGGAAGATACACATTCGGCCGGCGTTGGACTCTTCGTTGATCAAGGATCGCAATGGGATAAGATTGGGTGGACGGGGCTGGCCTGGATGGTACGTCGGTGAGAAGGGGGTCGGCGTCGGGCGTGTTTCGGGACGAAGGTGAACAGTGCGCAGCCACTGTTCACCAATTAAACCATGCTTTTATATCTGATTAATCTGATGATCTGGACCATCTGTTTTGAATCCGACGGCCAGAACTGATCTAGGGCTTTAGGGCTTCTTAGGGTTTCCAAAAAATTGCGAAATTTTTATCAGGCTCGATCCGAGTCATATCCTTCATGTTGGCTTGATCAATTTGACAAATCTGACTTGATTTGACCGCGGTTGAGCTCGAGTCGGATCCGATTTAGCCCTAAAATCAATAAAAATCCATTAAATGCCAAAATTTCACCGTTAAATCATAAAAATTATATCAAACCTCAGATTATGCAATATGGGACAAATATGGTTAAATCGATTCAATAAATGATCATTTTCATGTAAAAGCCCAAGAATAAATCGATTTAAAATTAATAAAATCCCAATTCATCAGGTACCCTGTACTTGGTCAATACAGGTTCTCTACACAGTGCATGTTTCTTCCTGTTGTTTCCTACCATGTTGAAACTGTTGATACTTAGTTTATTTACCTCGTTGACATCTGTTGCTACTCGATGCTTGATACTTTTTGTTGACCTTCATGATGATCAGTATTTATACTATCCTGTTCACATGTTAGAGATATGGTTGATATCTTATGTCGTTGATACTTGACACATGCTGGTTGACCTTAGGATTTCCTATCTATTGATAGAATAAATCTTAACTGTTGTAACCTTGACTGATGATATCCTTTAGAGATTCATATTGAACATGCTATATGATTGTAGCTATTACATGTTGGGATGATCACCATTCATTCATAATAGTTGTAGTTGTTTGTTGGTGGATCTTTGCCTGCACCGTGTTGAGGTGTCACATAGGTAAGAGGTTTGCACTATAGTTGGGTGCAACCAGGACTGGCTCTCTAGCCCTCCTGCCACACTGCCACTCCCCACTTATTTTAGTGGTTAGTTGATGGAGGTTGCGCAGTATGTCCTGTCGTGCTCCCCACTTCACTGCCGTGAGTGGAGTGACTGGGGACGATGTGTGCAGACAGTGACGGATATTTTGGTTGCTATGGTTGCTGCGTATTTACATGCACCGTTGGTAGGTTGATATAGATATTTATTTTACCTTCGTCATATGCTTACGATTGTTGCACTTGCTTGCTATGACTGTTGCACTTGTATGACATTACATACATGATACATGTAGATTTCTTTATTTGTTGCACAGTATGACCTATTCTGGATTACCATACTGATATATCCTGTTGTATAGTAGAATTTATTCCTATTCTGTTCTGTTGATATACCATGATTATTACCATGATTCATGCTGATACCTGTTAGTTGTAGTTTGTTTCTTACTCAGTCTATTCCTGCTTCTTCCAGTTGATTCTTATATTATTCCTACTGTTGTACTTTACATGCACTTCTTTCTGTACCCACTGAGTATTTATATGCTCACTACCCAGACCCTGGGGTTGTATTGATTTCTCCCCAAGTAGCAGATAGATTACTTGGAGCTTGGAGAGGTTGCCTGGTCGTATCCATCTCACCTCCGGAGGTTTCCTGTTGGTTTGTGTTCGGAGTTTTCGTTATTTCGATACGGTTTATAGTGCATTTGGACATGGACTCTTTTATGGTTTATTGTTGATGTTTGTCGTTGTTTGGTTGTATACCTACTTCGTACATGTTTCCATTTGTCGCATATTTGGTTATCCGTGATGTGGTATGGTTGTATGGCCGAGTAGGCCTTTTATTTCCAGTACTATGTTTCTGTATTGCTTGTGGGACGTGTAGTCCTTATTCCGACCGTTTGTGGTCGCGTATATTTGTCTGTATTTTTAGGAATTGTCACAGTTACTGGGGAGATGCTGCCGAAATTTTTCGGACGGCCTTCCCGGGGTGTGACAAGGCCTCTCAGCCACTCATCCAGGCTCTCAGTCATTCTTCCAGGCGCTCAGCCACTTAGCTGAGTCTCTCGGCCATCTCGGTCATCTCATCTCATCCTGACATCTCACCTCAGCCTCTAAGTCATTTTCGCAATTCAGGATCTCAGCACAAATATGGCAAGTGAGACGGTTGGATCATTAAACATAGTGCAGTCAGTCGGACTACGCCTCCTTCGACTAGACTTGGAGGGGAGGCTTATGATGCCGGTGTTATAGAATGGTATGGTTCTTTTCCGGATGGAGACCAAGAGTCAAACTTGTGCATATTCCCAAGACGCATAGCAACATAAAGCATGAGCATGCTGTGCATATTCCTAAGACGCATAGCAACATAAAGGGCATTTATGGAGTTGTCAGATCGGATGTCCTTGAATCCCCTTTTTTATACACAAAATGTCAAATCTGATGGTCTCCTCAGACATAAGGGAGGCTCTAGCAAAGAGAAAAGGAGGCTTCCTCTTCGACAGCAAAGGGGGAGACTTCTTCTCCTTCTTCGATTTGGGCTTCGGCAGAGGGGGCTGGTTTGATTTTCTAAGCTCTTCTTCTTCTTCAGTAATTTCATTTTCCTTCCACGGAATACTGACTTGAGCGTCAGAGTGGCCTGCCGGGACTTTCCGGCACCATTCTCACCTCCTGTTGAAGTGCATTTCAGGTCCTCATCATCCTCTCCCTCAAGCTCCGCTAGGAAGTCACATACGTTGGACGGTTCGTTGACTGGTGGCTTGACCATCCGTGGCATTTAGCCGGAACAATCCCCAAATCGATCAGAAATCTTAATTCAGCTAAACCTCAAAACAAAATTAAATGGAACAGTACAACCAATAACAGATCGGAGACAATATTCGAATAATCAGCAAGAACAAACAGAAACAAGTCCCAGATAGGAGTCCAGGTTATTTAACAATACCATAACAAGACTTACCTCAGAACTGATTAAATCCCTAGCTCAGCCCTGATTCAAACCAAATCCCTGATCAACTTTGCCTCATCAAAATCACAATCAGCTTCGCCTCTGCCCCGATCAACTCCAACAACCTATGATCCCAAGAAATTCAACAATCCGAAGAAAATCCCAACGAAATCACCAATCCAAAGAAGTTTCAGCTTACCGTTTGATCTTTCAAGCTCAATTCCTCTTACCCGTGTCGATCGCCGCCGCCCCTGACACGCGTCCAGCCAAGCCCCGGTGAGACCCACACCCGACGGCCGAAACCCCCAGTCGTCGGCGATCCACTGCGTCGTCGGCACCGACTTTGGATGAACTCGTCGCGCGATCGAAGGAGAAGAGGAAGAACGGAGAATCGCAATTGGGAATCGGCAGTGAGGCGTCGCGTCACGAACTCGGGAAACAAGGAAGAGTGTCGCAGCTTTAAACTTCTTAATGGATTCCTAACTTTAACGGGTTTAGCCCGATATCCAATAACCCTATAACTTTTACTTAATTGGGCCATTCAAATCAGGCCTAAGAGCTGGTCCAATTGGCTTAATTGGGTTGGTTTAATGGTTAAATAAGCTAAATTGATTCATTTAATTAACTACTTAATTAGGTTAAAGATTAGTTTTTATTTAGGGCTAAATTTCTGGTATTTTACCAGACTAACGGATTCTACATATTTTAATCCACATTCAATAATCCGAAACCCGATAAACTTTAATTAGATCACTTAAATGAATTCGATTTGTATCCGCATATACAAATTACAATTAAGCCCACTTTTAAGAAATTAAATCTAACAAGTTCCTCCCTCTTCCCTCTCCACGAGTCCGCCCGCGAGCACATTCGTGAGGCCCCTCGGGAGGTTGGCCGCGATCTTGTTTGGGAGATCGGTCGAAAGGCTAGTCGTGATCCTAGCCAAGAAGTTAGTCTCTAGGCCCGTTGGGAGGCTGGCTGCGAGGCCCGTCGACATTAATCAACTGGTCCTATATAGCAGTTGACTGATCAGTCGAGTGCTTCATTTGATTCTTGAACCTACTATTTGCAATTCTCGACATATCAGTTGACTAACCTAATGCATCAGTTGACTAATCAAGGGTTTATTAGGTTTTCATGGATCAAACATGACATTTTTTCTAAAAACTATGATGGTTACTAAAACCATCATTATTCTTTATGAAAATCGCGAAGAATCTAAAACCAACAAAAATTCTAGGTTCTCTTTTTCTAAATTTGACAAATATGCATCATTTTTTTCATTAGATCGAAATCTAGCTAGAATGCACGCATATAGTTTGAAATTATAAAAATTGCATCTTAACACTATAAAATTGATGACACAACTTGTGGCTCTGATACCTTTCGAAACATGAATTGATCTTCATATATGAATCTAAATGACTCATACAAGTTTGCACAGGATTTTTGTTGGAATCCCAAGTGGTTTGAATGGCGTGTTTTGATGTATTGTCAAACTAGTCTAAGTTAGGTCTTGTTTGTGTCACTAAGTTGTGTGTTTAAATGTGCAAGAACTTAGGAGAATACACAAATACCCAATGGCTCAAGATCTGGTGGAGTACAGTGAGGAACTAGAGAGGACAAAGAGCATCGAAGATGACGAACCTTGGCAAAAGATGCCGCAAGTGAGAAGAATGATACAGAAAAGAAGTTGACGGACTCGGTGCATCTAAGGGATTAAGAGTTGTGAAAGAATACTTTGGCATCCGAGGTGCGTGAAGCCGGGAGGAAGACTGAGCTAAGAGTTTTAGACCAATGGATTGATCTACTAAACCAGATTGGTCAATCGAACACCACATCAATAGACCGTTGAGTGGATGACTATGTCAGTCTACCACGCCACCTAGATCAGTAGACTGAACTAGATCGGTCTACCAAATGTCACGTCAATGAGTGGATGACTTCGTTAGTCAACCACGTCGGCAAACGACTGTTGTATTGGATAAAGGTTATTCACCATGTCAACAAACAACCATTACAATATATCAATTTTGATTTGCCACGTCACCCAATCGTTAAACCGATCTGCTAGATCAGGCTACCAAATGTGCCATGTTTGCACTTCGAAAAACAACTATAAAAGAGACGAGGAGTTCAGTTGGAAATGCAACACATTCGATTTCATTATCTTTCAGTTATGTTTTCATGAAAAATTATGAAAATAAGATATGTTTTCTATCATTATCTGAATTTTTTTTAATTTTCTATGGTTCAAGTAATTTTTATTGAATTTATATAGCCTCACATTTTGTTGTTATCAAAATGGGGGAGAAGAATGAAAAGATTGTGGTTAAGTATCGAATATTGCAATTTCTTATTTCTTACTCTTTACCCTAATAAAATTGTTTACCCTAGCTTTAAACTAATTTAACAAATAATAAAAAAAGGAAAGATTGTTGAAACCCAAAGTGGTTTGAACCATGACTGTTTTGATGTGTTGTTAAACTAGTATAAGTTAGATCTTGCTTGTGTCACTAAGTTGTGTGTCACTAAGTTGTATGTCTAAGTGTGCACGAACTTAGGAGAATACACAGATACTCAATGGCTCAAGGTTTGATGGAGTAGGTGAGGAACTAGAGAGGAAGAGGAGCATTGGAGATGATGAACAGTGGCAGAAGACACAGTGATCGAGAAGGATGGCACGGGAAGGGAGTTGATGGACTTGGTGCATCTGAGGGACGAGGAGCTGCGGAAGAGTTTTCCGGCATCCAAGGTGCACGAAGTCGGGAGGAAGACTGAGCCAAGATGTTCGGACCAATGGATCGGTCTACTGAACCAGATTGGTAGACCAAATTAGATTGATTGACCGAACACCACGTCAACAGACCGTTGAGTGGATGATTGTGTCGGCCTACCACATCACCTAGATCGATAGACCGAACTAGATCGATCTACCAAATGCCACGTCGCGAGTGGATGACTTTGTTAGTCCACCACGTTAGTCTGCCATGTTAGCAAATGACTGTTGCAATAGATAAAGGTTATACACCACGTCAGCAAACAACCATTACAATAGATCAGATTGGATCTACCATGTCACCTAGATCTGTAGAATGATCCGCTCAATCGGCCTACTGAATGTGCCATGTTGGCACTTCAAACAACGACTATAAAAGAGATGAGGAGTTCAGTTGGAAATGAAACACACTTGATTTCTTTGTCTTTTAGTTATGTTTTATTTTCTCGTGCTTAACTGTTGTGAGAGGCTTCTCTGCCTCCGGGTCATTTTCGACTAAGAAGAAGATAGTTGATTTTTTATTGTTCCAACTCGAGGGTTGTAACTAAATAAATTCATGCCTTTTTTTTAATGTTGTATTTGTTTTTATTTAATTAGTGTGTGTCATTTCTAAGTTGTTTGCAAGAGAAATAAATTATTTTCATAGAGTTGTTATTCACTCTTCTCTTTTAGCAATCTGAATCACTTTCACTGCACCAACAATCTGATCATTGATATATAGCAAAATTGTGAAAATAGATAAATTGTAGGAGCGAAAATAAAGCTGTAAATTCAAACCCTATTTGAGGTTTGAAGCCATGAACTTGAAGTCGTTGGACCATATGAAAAGGAAGAATAAGAAGCAACAACTTGATCTTTCATAGCAGTTAGAATGATGACGGCCGAATTCCTTTTCCAGATGGGTGAAAGGTGAACCGATGCCTCAACCCTACAAGGACCACAACCTTATATATAATCTTAAAATCTGAATCCATTATCAGTCTATTAATAATAATAAAAAAAAAGTAGATTAATGAATTTCTATGCAGATAAAATCTGTAACGCCCGAAAATTCTCAATTTAATTCTAGAAATATGATATGAATTTTCTGGAATTTATGCATATTTTTATGGAATTTTTAGAGTATCGGAAGTAGCAAAAAGAAATAAGTCGCTTAAGTGGTCTGCGGGGAATTGAACCCGAGACCTATGATTTAAGCAGAATAGAGGGAACCAGTTGTGCCAGCAGCGGCTGCTGAAAGGGAAGAGATCCGAATATATTTATAGACGAGTTGGGACCTATTTACCCCTTGATATAAATAGACAACTTAAGTGGGAATTAGGGATTATTTTTGAGTCACGAATTTCTCCTCTTCCTCCTTGCAACCGCCGGCCTCTCTCTCTCCCTCCTCTTCACGCCGAACACCAAAGGGCCAACGGGACACCCTCCGACGAAGATTCCAGTACGAGAGCACTCGTCTCCGCGAGAGGAACTCATCGACGCAAGCAAATCGTCGAACGACTCTCGTTTCCGGAAAATCTAGAGGTTAAACCGTAAGGAAATTTAGCGAAACAGGTAAGAAACTCCTCACCTGCAGTATAGGGCTCCGTTTTATGTTTTCCGATTGTTAGATAACATGATATGTATGAATCCATGTATTGGGATGTGCCTTAGTGCACGCCACGTGTTCGATAAAATGTCTTAGACACTTTTAAGCACCTTAGGACATGCTACGTAGTCCTACTTCAGTTATAGGGGACTACGGTCCATTGGGTAGGCTCCCATAGTAGCCTCTAGGTTCAGACAACCTAGCACGGGTTCAGATAACCCTTATGAAAACAAGATATACGAACAAGTAAAGAAATACATTTTTGGCACTGTACAGGATCTTTGATCCAACGGGTTGGATTCCCGCAGTCATCCCGGGCTGGACTCCCGCAGTCGGTCCCTAGGTTCAGATAACCTAGTAAGCTAGGTTCAGATAACCTAGTAAGGGTTGGATTCCCTCAGTCATCCCGGGAGGGGCTCCCGCAGTCGCCCATAGCATGCTTATATCACGGTACAGTGCCGGGCCCAAAGCAAGATCATGATATAAATAATTTCACCTAGTATGTATATGGTTTCAGGTTTACAGACTAGCTAGGTGAACACAATATAGGTACAAGAATAGCTAAGTTTAGATAATTTAGCTCAGGCCTCAGTTTTCATGCTATATTGTGCACACTCAGTATGATGATTTGTTATGTTTGGTTTTTTGATACATGCTTATGTTCAGTTTTCAGCTTCATGCTTTATGCGATGCTATGCCATGTAGTTCCTATGTTTATATGTTTTCAAGAACCATGTTTTCAAAACATTTGCATCGTACATGTTTTAGTGAGGTAGAATGTTTCTTACTAAGCTTTTAGCTTACAGATTCTATTTTTCCCTATACTGCAGATAAAGGTAAGGGAAAAAGAGATTGATGAACTGGTGGAGGCTGGAAGATCAATGCAAAAGCAAAGATGTGTGTGGGCTAAAGGAACTGGAACTACGATCTAATTTGACTTTGGTGGTTAACCATGTTTATCAACTTGGTAGTTAACCATTTATGAACATGTTTTAGACTATGATAATTTCTTATAGAACCTTCATGCTATGCCAAGATTTATGTTTAGCCATAGTAGTATATTTGTGATGTATGTTAGAGCAGGTTGACATATATTGCTGCGAATTGGTTGGACACGTCGGCGTCCAGCGTCTGACACGGCCTGCCCGTGCTCAACTGGCACGGCCGTGCCAGACAGCCCTTCGGCGTCCAGAGACCGGACACGGCCAGGCCGTGCTGAACAGCACGGCCGTGCCAGGTAGTCTCTCGGCGTGGACGTGCCGCGCGTCCAGAGCCTGACACGGCCAGGCCGTGCTGAACAGCACGGCCGTGCCAGTTCCAACCCCTAAATACGGAATAAGTTAGGTTTCAAGGAAAATTTTATTCTAGACAGTTCTTGCCACCCTAGTAAGCCTTCCGCTGTAGTTTATGTATGTATATAAGTAACGAATCCGGCCTTGTAAGTAAGCATGAGAGGTCGGGTCGTTACAGATGGTATCAGAGCAAAGTTCCATAACTCCTTCACACACATCAGCATTGATCTGCAGCTTCCAAGTAAGAACATCTCTCACTTTTCTTATGCTTTAGCGTTTATGTTTCTTATATGTTACTTGCTCCCATGTACTCTTTTCATGTTAGAAGTTAATGCAAGCATGTGCAAGATTAGGATATGCTTTATGCCATGATTCATGTATGCTACCCCTAACATGATATTAGCTAGGACCATGTTAGTCATGTATGTTCTCTATCCATTTAATAGAAAAATGGTACGAGGACGCCCAGCCAAGAAGACGCAAGCTACTGAGCCACAGACAGAGGCAGGCAGTTCAGTGCCTCCCCCAGACCTTGCAGCACTGGTGGTTCAGATGCAGAAACAACTTGCTGAACAGCAGCAAGAAATAGCCATGCTCAGGGCTAACCAACAGACTACTCCCACAGCTACTCCAGGACCTAGCGTGGCCACACCAGTAGTCACAGAAGTCCCGCCAGTTCAGGCTACTGGACCAGCGATCACGGCCTCAGACCCTAGAAGAGAGGCATATCTAATCCAGTGGCAACGCATCAAGCCAGAGAACTTCTCAGGCACTAGGGAACCATGGGATGCTCAAGCATGGTTCAAAACACTGGAGAGCACCATGGAGCTTCTGGACTGGCCAGAACATGAGAAAGTAAAGTGTGCCTCCTTCTGCCTGATGGGAGATGCACGCATGTGGTGGGAGCGAGTCAAGACGAAGCGCCCTATAAACCAGATGACTTGGGCTGACTTCGAGAAGGAATTCTACGAAGAATTCTTTCATACACGGGTAACAAACCGACACTACGACGAGTTCACTGAATTTCGTCAGGGCAGCCTATCAGTAGAGGAGGCCGTGCAGAAGTTCAACAGGCTGGCTCGTCTGTGTCCAGAGCTAGTCAGCTCAGAGAAGGAGAGAATCAGACTGATGCTGAAGATGTTGAGACCAGAGATAGCTATGAATGTAGCTGGTGGTGTTCACAGGCCTCAGACTACTGAAGAGCTAGTTAGTAGTGCTCTGATTACCGAGCACTATCAGAACAACATCAAACATCAGAGACAGACCTTCTCAGAATCCAGGGGACAAGGAAGCTCAGGTACTCAGAAGCACCAGGGCTATGACAAAAAGGGGAGCTCTGGCAACAAGCGTAAGCAAGGGAGTGACCAGAAAGGTGGGCCAGCTGATAAGAAGCGTACCTACCCCCAATGCTCTACATGTGGGAGGTTCCACTTTGGAGCTTGTCGCCAGGGCAGCAGGGCATGTTATGAGTGTGGCCAGGAAGGGCACATGGCTAGGAACTGCCCGAAGAAGACCGGCCTCCCCACACCTCAGCTGACACAGTACGGGGACAGACCAGCTCAGCTACATCAGATGCAGGCTACACTAGAGGGTCCTCTCCTCAGCCAGGGCAGACTAGAAGCCCCTTCCAGCATGACCAACGCCAGGACCTTCGGCAACACACTCATATGTATCTAAGTCATTTGCTGCAAAGCTAGCTATACCTCAACTTGAAAATATTATCGAGTCAAGCTCGAATTTAATAGTATTTGATTCGTGAACTCACGAACATGTTCGTTTAAAGGTTCACGAACATGTTTATTAAAAAATTCACAAATAAATAAATAAATATATATATATATATATATATATATATATATATATATATATATATATATATATATATATAACCAGTCAAGTTTAAACTAAACTCGTTTAACTTTAACTTTTAAATGAATTATTTTTTAATTGAACTTAAATTAAACTCGTTTAATTTTAAAACGAATCTTTTTCAAATTGAACTTAAATCGTTCGCGAACTATTTAATTTCATTACGAGCTGAGTTTGAGCTTAAGAATTAAAGCTTGAATCGAACTCGAGCTTAGGAAAAATGAACCGAGCTCGAGTTTGAATGTCTTACTGTTCAAACCTCTTCTTTTCTTCTTCGGCTCCTATTGCTTCGATCGATGTTTTTCCTTCTTCTTCCTCGTTGAAGTCCTCCTCTCCCTCCTCGCCACCGCGTCGAAGACCTCCAGCTCCCCCGCTACCGGCGCAGCTCCCCCGCCTCCTCGGAACCCAGAAGGAGAGATTTTTGAGAGAGAGAGAGCAGGTCGCCGTCTCTGAGCTCACCCTTCTCCGAGTTCCGATAAAACCTCCTGTCGCCGCAGCCACAAACCACGACAGGATTCCGCTCAATGACCTCGAATAGAATCCTCGACTCGTCTTCGGAGTCGCCTCCGGCGAGCCGCAACGACAGGTGGCGGCGCGAGACGGTGCAGTCCGAGGGCCAGGAACGACGGAGCCCTAGGCCTGGGCATCTGCCGATTTCCGTCGACGACTCCTGCTCGATGGCGATCGGAGCGTCGTCCTCTGATTCAATCTCCATCGAATTCGACTCGAGCCCCGATTCGAACTGATCTCCATCAAAAGGCGGTTGATAACTAATTTAGTAGTTCTTGGCTCGAACCACACCGCCTTAGGCTAGAACTTGGGTCGGGCCACTAATAGACTTAAATTTTTTAAAAACAATTTTATAATAGAGATATAAAAGAAATTTTTAATGTTATTAGAAATTTCCATTCTTAAATCTTCTAACCGTTTAAGTTGTAAACCGTTGTAGCGTATCTAATTTCATGCATAGAGCTAAATTTAGAATAATTCTTCAACACAGGGTAAGCTCCATAATGACGAATGTACCATCTATTAAAATTGATAGAATTAAAATATCTCTATAATGATATGATATTATCCACTTTAAACCTAAACCCTCATAATTTTATTCTTGAATTCAACCCAAAAAGTCTGATATCAATGAAAATATCTTTCATCATTTTAAATTCATAATCTTTTTCATATATTTTAGATGTAAAACTATGTTTCGTACCAATACAACCCAACACCGTCAACAAGGCTGCAACCTTTGTCAAATTTAGAATATTGTTAAAGTTCAGATTCGAGTTTAAGATTTAGGATTGATTTCAAATTTATTTTTTTAATAATATTTTTATTTCAATCTGAACCCATCAGACCTACTTGAATTGGCACCCCTAACTAGATCGTTTGGAAAAATGCCACATCGTAGGCCATACATCGACATTTGAACAACTAAGCCAAAAGCTACTACTCACAACAAGCCATGATAGCATTGATACAAGAGATAAAAAAAAGAGTTTATTTATGTGCACCAAATGAGCCAACCAGTGCTCAGTAGCTTGAGACATCGACTAATTTAGTGTTTTGGCTTTGGCTTCTTCACGATCATCACAGTGCAATGCGCATGGTGAGCACAGTGATCACTCACACTGCCTAACACCGCCCTGAAAGAAGATACAGATGCGCAAATCAGGACGCAATTGTGCAAAATATGTGAACAAGAACTCCCAAGTTACTCCTAGGAACCACTTAGGTGAACCGGCTTGCTGTTGTTGTTCAAGGAATCGAAATGTGAATTGATGGAGTAAACTTAAAAGTAGTAGCTCTGATCAGTCTTATAGCACATTTATTGTTTGCTATGATCTTTACAATGTTATGTGAGGGTTGCTTGAAAAAGATGAATATGGTACCTTTTAATTGCTCCGTAACCGTGGCTTCCTACGACTAACATCTCGGCGTGGTATTTCTCCACTGCCTCACACAAGACATTTCTAGCATCTCCTTCCATGATTACGTACTCCACATCAGGCACCTGTGGTTGAGGAAAGTAATTCCTGATGAACTCCAGACTCAAAAGCATATATATTATTGGTATTGGGGATCATGATGCAACAAAGCCTTTAACATGTTTGTCGAAAGGAAGCAAAGCAACAACAAAGAGATATACGGTTCATGGAGAAAGAAACTCTCGCGTTATTATATCACATTGGCTAGCTAAATTGATGCATGACCTGGGGAATTAAGAATGATAAAAAGGGAAGAAAAGGGAACATATTGGCTAGTATAACTTGATACTCAAAATGAAATCTCCTAAATGTATATAAAATGGAACGAAGGGCAAAACAAGTCTTGGCAAACAAATGGAGGTTTCTCTATCAAACAAAAGACTTAATGGCAGTTGGCTACTGATGATTTGGGCAAGTTACGATGATAAATTAAATTTAAGGTTAACCTTTGGAGAAAGGGTGTTCCACTTCCTTCTCTGAGCTGTATGCTTTGTTAAGATAGGCTAGCATCCAATTGAAGATATATTTAATCTTCCTTCTTCTTTTAATCCTGTCTCATATAATTGGAGTTGGATCTCTTGATCACATCATCTTCACTCAAAGAATCAGCATATGTTGAACTCAATTTACACATGGTTATACTCAATATTGACTGAAAGATGTAGCCATTTTGATGGAAAACCTCCTGAAGTCTATTCTGTTATTGGCAAAGGGGTGGACTCCATTTCAACTTGGCAAGGGCGGGTGATTAGAGCGAAGACGAGTCTTTTTATTTTTGGTAAAATTTTATATACATGTGGACAAGCCTTCAGATTATAATGCAGTTTTTTACACCAAATCAAGCTTCTTATCAATACAATTTGGTCGGATTGTTACCAACATATATGTAGTTTGATTCTCATTTTATCTTTATATGTTTCCTCAGCGCAGTTAAGTTGCTCTGTGCCTTTTTTCAGTTTCAAGTATTCCTCTATCTCCTAAAAACGCATAGTGATGAACTATGTTCACCATAGATCATCTTCAGGGGAAAAAAGGGTGCATGGTAAAGTAATCTAAGAAAACCATCCTAATAATCAACATAAAAGATTACCATTAAGTATGTGATTGACAAGATAGAAGGTCTAGGTTTATCTAAATTGGGTTTCCTTGATTTACTTTACGGGAGCTCAATAGTACAGCCAAATCCATAAAGTTAGGGTTTGGCTTTGTTGTCCTATTGTTATTGTTGTATCGGGTATAGATGCTTTAACAGATTGCCCCTCAGTAACAAATTTTTTAACGACGAAACGTAGTTGATTCTTGCCTAAAACGAAGTTCGGTTCCAGAAATGAAAGCACAATTCGAGTATAAACACTACCAAGCAAATACACAACGAGGGCAAATCATCAACAATCGCTAAAGTTGGGAAACTCTTAACGGGGATTAGCATCTGAGAGCCCTAGAATTACCGAATGAGCACTGCAGATCCCCTTAGCTTTCTCGATCACATGCTGTGCGATCTTCCTCAGATCCGACTCCACAACCGGCAGCACATCAGCTGCTCCTGCGATCGACAATCCAAAGGTCCAATCGGGTCAAATAATCCCTAGATCTAACGACAACAGTATGCATCTAGGAGAACTTCATCAATCAGAGTAAGTAGTAAATCCAGCGAAAGGTTGAGAAACGGTGAGGAGGAGAGGTTGGTACCGGGGCCGGCGAGGCTGATGAGGGACGTGGGCGTGGGCTTGGCGTTGACGATGACGAGCTTGTACGACAAGCTATGTCCAGGTACGACGGAAGAGAAGAAGTGGAGAAGCGTCCACTGGAGGGCATGGATGCTGTGCTCGCTGTCGTCGACGCCCACAACCATCACCGGCTTCCCCACCACCACCGCCTTCTCCTCCGCTTCCGTAGCCATTCTCGCTCTCTCTCTCTCTCCCTCGGTCGGAGGTGGACGAAGAAGGAACGGCACTTAAAGAGAACAATTTGCCGATTTCCCCAACTCGTACCTGAAGGGATGGGCCCCTGCATCTGTTTCTTCCACCGGAAGCGGAGGCGGGTAGGAAGGAGGTGCACGTATTATTTTTTTTTTCAAATAAGCCTCTATTATTAAGCATAATTGAAAAGAGTTCGGTACACGTGGCGACAACATTCTGGGCGTTCCAAACGATGTGAACCAACCCGACAAACTCAAATTGGCCTGTGGATTAAAAAAGAAAATTAATTTTAAAATTGAATTATGGATCTATAGTGACATATATATTTTTAATGAAAATTGTGAATTATGTTAATTGTTTGATTAATATGTATAAATGTGAATTAAAAATTAAAAATTTTATTAGAATTTTTTAAATTATTTATTTATAAAATAAATATATATATATATTTATTTATTTATTTTTTTTTATAGATTAATCTACCTAATTTGTAATTCACTTTTGGATTGAATTAAATTGAAGATTTATCCTCCTCACATATGATTATAAGATTGACCGTATGAAATTGTTAGAATGATAGATTCCATAGTTCTATTGAAGAGAAATAATGAATCAATCTGTCTCACCAAATGATAAATTTTTGATGGATTAACTTACCATAATCCGACCCATCCTACATAATACAACTTATGTATGTTCTAAATGACATACCAACCCATCCTGTTAAATGATGAATTTTTTATGGCCCAACGTGTCGTAATCCGGTCCATCCTACGTGATACAACTTATGTAGATTCCGAAGTTGAGACAAAATTCAAAAAGAGTAAGCACATCATGAGATGAGATGAAGAACTCAAGATTTTCCTGGAGGTACAGTTCTTCTTCACCATCCAGTTTTACAGGATCATTCATCTTCTTCATCGTCCTCGCCATCGAATTCTTCCTCCTCTAATTCCCCTTCATCTTCTTCACCACCATGAAAACAAATTTTACACAAATAAAATTCGAAACAAATCAAGCGAAACAAGAAGAAATCGAAGATCGCCAAAAAAGGAGGAAAAACCCTCTTTTTAAAAAAGTAGATAAACATTTAATTAGATTGTTTCCATCATCAAAATCATGATGCAAGAACGGATAAGGAAGTACAGAATCACGGCATAGATCTTTCTTACATGGAAACAAATTTTACACAAAGAAATTTCGAACCAAATCGATCGAAACAAGAAATACAAGATCGCCAAAACATGAACTAGGAAAAACCTTTTTTAAAAAAGTAGATAAACATATAATTAGACTGTTTCCATCATCAAAACCATGATGCAAGAAAATTCGAATTCCATCATCAAAATCATGATGCGAGAACGGAGTAATGAGAGTACTTTTGAGGACGGTAATGAAGCACAGAATCACAGCATAGATACTTTTTACATAGAAACAAATTTTACACAAAGAAAATTCGAATCAAATCGATCCAAACAAGAAATAGAAGATCGCCAAAAAAAACTAGGAAACCCCTTCTTTTTTAACAAAGTACATATTATAGAATTAGACTGTTTCCATCATCAAAATCATGATGCAAGAACGGAGTAATGAAGTAAAGAATCACGGCATAGATATTTTTTACATGGAAACAAATTTTACACAAAGAAAATTCGAACCAAATCGATCGGAACAAGAGAAAATGGCAGATCGCCAAAAAAAGAACTAGAAAAAACCTTCTCTCTAAAAAAAAGTAGATAAACTCCCGAGGAGACGATAGGGACCCAAAAAGAAATGTAGCAGCTTGTTCGAGGCCATCATCAAAAGGGGCATTTGAGCGGCACGGAGAACTGCCATCAGATCGTCTCGCCAATCTTCAATGCAGAAATCGCCATGAGGAGCAAGGCGCTTCCGCTCTGCAAATTGGCTTTTCTAATCCTCCCATCAACAACCACTCAAAGATCACAAGCGATGAATAAAAACGAAAACAAATAATCATAAATCTTTATGAATGGAGATGGATCAGAAGAAGAACAAAAACCTTCAATGTAGCAGCTTGTTCGAGGCCATCAACAAAAAGGGGCATTTGAGTGGCACGGAGAACTGCCATCGGATCGTTCTCGCCAACCTTCATAGCAGAAATCGCCATGAGGAGCAATGCGCTTCCGCTCTGCAAATTGGCTTTTCTAATCCTCTATCAACAACCACTCAAAGATCACAAGCATGAATAAAAACGAAAACAAATAATCATAAATCTTTATGGATGGAGATGGATCGGAAGAAGAAGAAGAAAAACGAACAGCATTAAGCAAGAGAATAGGAAGAAAAGGAAGGAGGCGAGCAATACTATGCGAGTGTATGTGTGTTTATATAGACCCGATATCGGACATAGAACCCTAACCAAGTTTAAATTATGGGCCGGCTGACAAATCATTGGGCCGAATGGGCTGGCTCAAAACAATTTCAGATTCTTTTTCTGATAATTTTTCCGATAATTTTTTTTAAAAAAAATTATACATTTTATTTTTAAATTATTAAATTATACGCTAATTTAATTTAGTAATTTAAAAAATAAGATAGCTAATTTAAATATTTGAAAATTTAGGTGTGTCATTGTGTGTTGCCAACGCAATAAAGAGAGAGATTTTTTTATCACAGGAGATAGGAAAATGGAATGACTTTATTTCCTACTTAATCTTATATTTCTCAACGTCCTTTTGAAATCATTTTACAAGCTCTTTCTATAGCAAAATCTTTTTTTTTTTTTTTTTTACATTTAATCATTTTGAAAATCTCCTGCATTCAATTAGCCGCAATAAAATAATTTTTTAGTGAGAGTGGGCACTCAGCTAAAAGTTGTAAGATTCTTCATTAAAAATCTTTAGCAAAGGCCATTATTTATCATTTTTCAACCTCGAAAATTTAGATCCAAAATTGTTACATAACTCTGCTTAGTTAAATGGTAGGTCTTCAGTTAAACTTATGGAAGTGCAATATGTTTAAATAAAAAAGGAATTAGTAGAAATATTTAAACTTGTTTGCTCACATTATATTAAAAAGACAGTTTGGTACATAAAATTTCCTCTCACGTGACATCCCAAAGAAGAATCTATTACATGCAATTTTACTTTATTTTATAAATTATTTTTAAAATTTAAATTCATGATTTTTAAATCACATAACAATCACTTTACTATAAAATTTTGTGTTTATTAAAAAAAGAAAACTCATCCACACTTCTAAACGCGCAAAAAGATATATCTTCTTTAGTCCTTTTATTACTCAATCGGATGAGATTTAATCTCGACTGTTGGATGAGATTAGTTCTCGAACCGGAGCATGAGTTAATGGATGTTTTGGGCTATGTTCAAGAAGTTGCTAGTGAAAGGAACTTGAGACAGTTCCTTGTTGTATGAAAACTCCTGCTATTCTTTCAATTCAAGATGCAAACTGTAGAATGAACTGAAACAAATGGATTCCATTTCAGGTTGCTACAAGTTTGTGGGCTACTGCTATCATAGGGACCGGGTGAGTTTATCATATGGTTATCTTTTTGATTTTCAGAGTAATAATTTTATTAAAAATAAATAAATAAAATCAATCAAGATTTAGTCTACCATATGAACCATTATCCTGAGGTTGTTAATCATGATTCTGTTGTGTTTTCATATGCCTAGCAGCCCAGGCTTATTTGAGATTGGCAAATTGATAATACAATGAAAAAAATTGAAGTGAGGCAAAAAACCTTAGGAGAGCCCCTATGAAGTGAGAACTATGTTGTTAAAAGGAATTTACTATGCCATGTATGCCTTTTCTTTTCTTATAATTCAAGTCCTTAAACCTATCGGAGTATGCCATGTATGTCTTTTCTTTTCATATAAATCAATCTATATACTTATTTAGTTCAAGGTTTCATAGTTAAATGATAATTTTATTCAAGATCAAAATGGAGTATATATGTTCTTGTTAGTGGTTGCTATTTCCAAGAAGGGAGTGATGTAAGGATGGAAATGAATGTTGACGATGCATATCGGAGATCAATACAGACATTGTTTGAATGGATTTATAAAGAAATTGAATGAGCAAGACTCATGTTATTTTTCGCACTTATATTCCTGTTCATTTCAGGTTTGTTCAAATCTACTATTTTTGTTATTATTATTATTATTATTATTTGTTTCTTTAAAGATTTTTCATCCTAGGATCAGTTTCCTATTTCAGTCCTTTTATGTACTGTACCACAGAACAATCGATGAAAAACTAGATTAGGGTGCTAATTCATTTGTCCTGGTATTAATGTCTTTATTATGTACTTTGGCATCAAACTTGCCTTTCTTATGGATAATTATCTACTCGTTGTATTGATTATATACAATATTGCCAGACGGAAAGGCATTGAAGTGCCTCTTGTGACAATACTTCCAGATGTCGTCGATGGATCTACTACCATCCGCAAACTGTTTCCGAGGCTTCTGAGTTCATTTAGAAAGAACAAGGATGCTGGGTTAGATGATGATGAAGATAGATACACCAGCATCTCCTTTGAGACAAATCTCAACATGAAAGCTGAAAGTGAATGTATGCCTCAAGATGAAAAGACTCTTCGGTGCTGTGAATGTTGTCGACTGTTTTCTATAAGATCTCAACATTCTTATACTTTGTATCCATGCCTTAAAGCATTTCTCAAGGAGGAACCACTAGGCTTTGAAGATATGTGGTCAGACAGAAGGCATGTTAATACTGTCAGTTGGTTTGGTCTAGCATCATGGTTGGCTGCTCAGCTTCATGTCATCTTTGCACCACTTTTTTTTCTCAAAAAAAAAACTACTTTCGAATCTAATCGACTTGTGCTTACTAAATCATAAGTATAAGTTTAAATTTGTCATATATGCATTTGTAGATGTTCTTGCGAAATACTCATCTTTAGTATGTTTTGATAATAAAGCATTCATATGCGCATCAGTAAGAATAAACTCTTTTATAATAGATATTGCCCAAGTTGGAAGAAGCATCAGCAAGCTACCAAAAAGTTAGATCTCTTGAGGTTGCCTCAAGTTATCGTCATTGATTTAAAAGGTTTTAATGTACCAGATACACGAAAAACAAGCTCAAGACATTGGTATGCTTGCTGGGGCAATTTGATCATGTGAGTTGGACAAACCAAACAAATTGTTTAGGTATTTTATTATTGTGAAGGCTAATCCTTGTGTATTACTTAGTTTCTACAAATCAAATATAAGAATTATAAATTAAACAAATTTGAACTGTTTTAGGAGAGGAAGAGTCAAAACAACACTGGTTTCTATTATAGGTTGCTCCTGTTTTCAAATTCCATTTCACTTGGTCACTTCTAATTTCAAGGAAACAACAATTGAATTATCAATAAAAAGCTAAGCAAATTGATGTGCCAAAGCCCTATTTTCCATAGTTTGCCACTTCTGATGTTCCAAGCAAAAACACTGCCATCGCTAGAACTTGCTATCGAAAATCAATCATTATATTAGATGCGATAATAATTGACAGCAAATATCTTTTAACCAACTGATATTACCTGATATAACATATTCCATCAGAACTGAAAGTAGCTTCCAATGTTCCATTACTTACAGCTGATTTTACATTATAGGTAGAAATCTAGGAAACAACACAAAAACTCTATGAAACTGACTGGTTTGATATCATGACTAACAATTATAACCCCAACTCCAAATTTGTAAAATACAATAAATTGAACTCAGTTATCTTCATCTGAAGAGAAAGCAACTCATGTGACAACCCAAATTATCCAACACATCATCACCACAAGTATTTGCCTAATTCTTCTTTTTGTTTTATCCAATTCAAAGAGTAACTTGCAATTTTGGGTCTTCAACTCCTTCATAGTATTCTCTGCACTTCTGGCATCAGCCTCCAACTCCTTCATTATATTCTCTGCACTTCTAGTATCAGCTTCCAACTTGGTTATTCTTCTTAGCAATCCTGGTATTACTTGTGTTGATCTACTATACATCTCATCATCAACCCATGCCCAGAAACCACACCCCTCTCCACTCTGCGATTCCAAGTTATTTATGAGATTAAATGCCCAAGTTTTGCACAAAAGAAAGTGACAAATAATGTTAACTTTTCCCTACCTCAAATAGTGAACATATGACAAATCTTCTGCCTGGGTTATCATCAATCTATGAGGTGATGATTTTCGCCATTCGTCCACATCTGTATTTCGGTGTATTGGTGGTGTAGTACTTGGGCATTTTTAACCTGCAAGAACAAACATACATCATAAATTAAGAGTTAACACTTTCAAAATTTATTGCATTCCACTGATCAAAGAGATGCAAAAGTAGTAGCTCTTTAGGATTAAGAGTTAACACTTTCAAGAACAAGTAGTAGCTCTTTAGTGATGCAAAAGTTGCATCAACACACATTCCATCAATTAATTGCTTTGGAGGTCAAAGGATCATGATCACAACCTTGATTGGAGGAATCAACTCATCTCGAGACAGCTCAAAAGATGAGTGATAGCATCTCATTTCATTCAAAGAGAGAACTAATTTACAGGGAACAGAAAAATCTAAAAGACACTGAGGGAGATACATTACTTTCTCATAGGCACCAAGAGAAGTTGAAAAACATAGTAGAGTTCATTGATGACAGACAAGTAGCTTTGATCATACTTCCAAGCAAATATTTCTGTGATAGAAGATCATACAACATCAAGATTTATGAGAAATTCATTGGATGGAAAAGAAGAATATTTTCTGTATCATTAGTATTGATAACAGAAGCTGATAAGATCTGGAAAATACAAAATTTCACAAGTTTTGATTTAACAAAAGAAATCTAACAAACCATGAAAGTAGTTGACTGGCATATCAGAATTAAATCATGAATTCAGTGGGGATTTCAAGGTTTGGTTGAGTGCCAAATAGAAGAAGTGAAATCATGAGTTCAGACAGCAAGAAATGGGGGTGAGAGAATAATTAGAACTTAAGATCATCATGAATCAATCTAATTGTATGCTGAAGTTCTTGGATCACTCACTATATTGCGCAACAATGAACTTAAGATCTTGCTTTGACCAATAGAAAGTTGAGGTTCTTGCCTGCTCGGCTAGCTCTGGAAGGATGACTCAGTACCCTGATGCCTCTATACGAAAAACTTTCAAAGAGACAAAGGATGCAATTTGATTCAAAACTTTCAGTGAAGCCTCAAGCCGACGGCGGTCGCGTTGGAGGAGGAAGAAGGTGCGGCGGCGGTCGCATTGGAAGAGGAAGAAGGTGGGCTGCGGCGGGCGCAGAGGAGGGAAAAGGCCGCGCTTGGAGGAGGAAGAAGGTGCGGCGGCGACGGTCGCGTTGGAGGAGGAAGAAGGTGGGTTGCGGCGGTCGCATTGGAGGAAGAAGGTGCGGCAGCGACGGTCGCGTTGGAGGAGGAAGAAGGTGGGTTGCGGCGAGCGCAGAGGAGGGAAAAGGCCGCGCTTGGAGGAGGAAGAAGGTGCAGCGGTCGCGTTGGAGGAGGAAGAAGGTGGGTTGCGGCGGACGCAGAGGAAGGAAAAGGCCGCGCTTGGAGGAGCAAGAAGGTGCGGCGGCAGCGGTCGCGTTGGAGGAGGAAGAAGGTGGGTTGCGGTGGGCACAGAGGAGGGAAAAGGGATTCGGGCTCAGAGGAGGGAAAAATTTCGGCGGGCGCGTAAGATGAAGGGTTTCTTTCTCTTCGTCCTAATCCGCAGCAGCAGAAAAAAGAGCTCCCCGTGGCATGGCATAGGTGGACTGCTACGTATGTCATGTTACGTTTCTTGCTAAAATTTCATGTTGTGTATCAGTGCTCTTTCTATAATATGATGCTTCTTCAGGTCATAGTTTTCATCTCAGTTCTAAGGTCTTATGTTGGTTTTTTTAGGATATCTCTTGAGAATACTGACTCGAGGTCTTATATTCTTTTATTTTACAATGCCTCTTTGTATCTTTATATTTCAAATTTGAGATTGTATGCCTTTTTTATTTCAGAACACCCCAAAGGTGCCTTGCCTTCATCTTGAGCCTGTGGTCTTATGGCATCTTTATTTTAAAAATGTCTTTTGCCTCTTGACGTAATGTTTTAAGCTCTTTTTATATCAGGATGTCTCTTTCAATTATTGTCTTTATTTTGGGTATGAGGTATTTTACATTTTTTTTTTATTTCAAGATGCCTCTTGGGCTCTTAACTTGTGGGTCTTATTACAGTTTAAAATTTTGTAGACGGTCAAAATGTCGTCCCGATAAATTATCAAAATTTGATGTTGTTCAAGCACAGATAATCTATCATATTTCATTATGTCAATGAGTATTTTATAATATAATATATGTAATACTAACATTCAACACTATTGACATGTTATAAAATGCGCTAAGATGAATTGAAATAAAATTTATTATTCGTTTATAGCTTTTGTTTGAATAATACAATGTCAAACTATACCATTCTAAATGGAAAGTAAAGTCTGAAGTTAATATATAGTTATGTTTTCATCTTCTTTTTCATCTCCTTTCTAGTTCCCCTCTAATTTTCTATTGACAGCATATGTCAAAACACAAGTATAGTACCAAAATAGTATTGTTCCATAGTACCAAAAGAGTATCATTCTATGCTATTGAAACAATATGTTCCACGGTATTGAAACGTATTATTCCAGTCAAATTTTGAAACTTCGGCATGGTTCAACATTTTAAACTTGGGTTTTATACCTTTCTATTTTAGAGCACCTCTTTGGGTCTCAAGTATTTATTTCAGATTTGAGGTAAATGACTATTTATTTCAGTATGTCGCTTTTGTTCTGTCTTCATTTTGAATATGAAGTCTTATGACATTTTTATATCAAGTTGCTTCTCGAGCCCCTTGTCTTCATTTTGGATTTGAGGTGTTATGTATTTTTTTATTATTTAAAAATGACTTATGATTTTTGACTTGAGATCATATACCTTTTTATCTTTAGGATGTTGCTTGACTTTTGTTGAAGAGAAGGTAGTATTGGCTTCACATCGCCAATTATGTCTTTGTTAGAAAACACCAATGGTCAATTTTCTTACGACGCAACTTGGTCCAAAATCTTTATATTTGTAGCAGGCAACTCAACCTAAAGTCTCCATCTAGAAAAGAGCAACTCAGGATATTTCAATCTTAACCAGGGTTTAAAATTTCAAGCCGTATCGGAGTTTTAGTCTATGATTGGAACGATACGGTTTCGATATTATATTGTGTCATGTCGATATAGTTTCGATATTTTTTAATATAAAATATATTATTAAAAAAATTAACTTAAATATTTAAAAAACAAAAAAATGGAAAATATATATATAAATAAATTTTATTATATATTTTTAGAATTAAAATAAATAATATATATATTAAATTAATATGATAGTTATATTAGGATTTAATAAAATTTATTTAAATTATCTCAATTATAGTCGGGAGTTAAATGAAATTATTAATTAAAGTTTTAATTAAACTTGCTCACATCAGACCCACGACCTAGCAGTGCGCAACCCCTTTGGCATGGCCGTCGGGGGCGTGCGAACCATTCGGAGTTGTCGTCGTGGTCGGGCGACCCTTCTGGTGCTGCCGCCGAGGTCGCGCGACCTTCTGGTGCGGTCGGAGGGGTCACGCGACCCTTCCGGCACGGCTGGGGGGGGGGGGGGGGGGTGTCGCGCAACTTTTCCAACATGGTCGGAGGGATCGCGTGACCCCCCGGTGCCGATGCTGCAGTTGGGTGTCGGTCCGTGCTCATGCTGGTCCAATATTGGAACAGTAAAAACCGTGAGTATTGGGCGAAACAGCTTGGTATTTTAATCCTTGATCTTGATTCAACCTTCATTAGAGGAAAAGTGTTAAAATCAATCTTTTAAGACTTTTAAGTTCATTCACATTTTTAATTGTGTAGAGCTTGTGAAGCTAAGATATTTTAAATAGTTCATTTTAAGGATTAAAATCTCGTGCTGTATCGCCCGATACGCACGAAAAAATTCGTTCCGCCGCGGCACCGACACCGGCACAGCGCCGGCACACGAATTCCGGCCGGGGAACGCCTCCGGAGGCGTCGCCCGGCCTCGGCGACGCCTCCGGAGGCGTCGCGAGGACTCGGCGACGCCGCCGGAGGCCCCGCCCGGGGCCGGCGACACCGCCGGGACCCGGTGACGCTCCGCGAGGGCGCACCGATCGCGCGGCGTTTTCCGTTTTTTTGTTTTTAAAACTTAGATTTTAATTAACTTTTAATAATCAACTCCTAACTATATTTCAAAGTTATAATTCAGGATAATTTAAATAGGCTTTATTAAAACCTATAAATTATCATAAAAAATTTATTTTTTATTTTTAAATATTTAGATTAAATTTTTTATTTTAATTAATATATTTTATATTTTAAAAACACCGAAACTATACCAGCACGGTACGATACGGTACCGAAACTGTATCGTTCCGGTCCGGGACCGAAACTCCGGCACGGCTCGATATTTTAAACCTTGGTTCATTTAAGCATTCAAAAGAAAATTTGTACATGAAATTTAACTCTTGCGTGTCTAGTCACTTCGGTTGTAAATATATTTTTTCTATGTTCACAACCTTGGGGTCTCCATTATTTATCATGGTCCTTCCTAGTTTGGCATTATCTTTCCTTACTCTCTAGGCTAACTCTTCTGCAAGTCTGCCACCTTAGCGGCCCCATACGGTCGGCCCCACGACCATCTGTGAGGTGGTAAATCGAGAAAGTGCAGTTGGTTACGACGCAGGAGGGTATTGCCTGGCTTCGCCAGGATTCGAACCCTTGCCCTCTTCTGCAAGTCTGCTGAACTCACCTATGCCCCGGGGGCCTCTCTAGGCTAACTCAATCTTACCATGATTAAGTCTTCTACTTGAAATAATTACATTCGTAAGGCCCATAAACTTTCAGACAATTCACATTTTCTTATTTAAAACTTCCTCATTTCTTGACCCTGCTGTTATAGGTTTGCGGCATGGCTTGCTTGTACAATATACAATATAAGTCCTTGTGTGATTTTGAATTGATATAGCCAATTCAAATTCACCTTCAACTTTTGATCTGCTCCATCTTAAGCAAATTTTACTGTCCGTAAGATGATCCTATTATCTACATGTTAAGCAAAATTTACTGTCCATTAAAGGATCCTATATCTATGTATTTATACCTGCCATTGAACGAATTACTTTATTGAATGGCCATCATTCTTGGTGTAGTTTGATATGACCATAGCATCCTTGTCAACTCCTCCACACAAACCTAAATTAGTCAAGACTCTTCTTAAGTTATCCTAGCAATATCTTATTGATCACTTTGGTCTACTCGTTAGTCTGTTGATTGCAGATTGATTACTGCATTGAACCTTAACTCAATTGTTACTATCCTGTTATCCATTACTATAGGTAACCTGAACTTGATACAAGATGTCCTATATTGGTTCTTAGTTATGTTTGAATTGGTTTGAATTTCACTCACTTCAAGAAGTGATTAACTCCTCCCATTAGAAACATTTATGACCATTTCTCTGCCAAAAGACTTCAAAATATTAACTCCCATTGATAGAATGCTAAACGCTATCAACTGGTGTCAACTCTACATGGGCTTCTGAACCACCATAATAAATTTCTAACAAATTTCAATTTTTTCCACAAAGTGTGTATCCTCATCTTGTGAGGTTGGCCAAAAGTATCCAATTTTTATCACCTTAAAACATAAGTTCATGGCTCCGATGTGGTTTCCATAAATTCCACAGGAATTTTTCCTCTGAACCAATATGGCCGTCTTTGGCTGAAATATAAGTTATGAAAAATGATATTCTGTAGAAAACGTCATTTACCAAAGTGCATTTGGTACCGTAAACTTGCAAAATCTACAATTAGTTCAACCCTTATCCTTTGACATTTGTAATTGACCACAAAGTTTATCCATTCAACACTGGCACATCCATCTTGCAATTGCTACACTATTTTAGAATTAGTTGGTAATGTTTCAATATAAGTATGCTCAAGCTTTTTAAGTAGGCATCTACCATTTCTACCTTGCACTGATATTTCTTGTGTATTTGCAGTTCCTGAGATATGGCCTAGTTATATTGTTCAATGTCATGATGTGGGGATGCTATGTCAGTAGCCTTAAAGCTTTATCTTCTCTGCAAGCAACAGTTACAAACTTTGCTGCTAATTTTCTAACCTCAGGTCTAGCTGGGTTTTTTCTCTTTGAAGAACCGTTACATTCACAGGTAATCTATTTCTATTATATATGTATAATTTATCCATCTAAAATCCAAAAATACAATTGCTTTTGGAATTTCATTGTACTTGCTGATAATTCATCTGAACCATAGGAGCGAGAAGCAGTATCCTTGTTACAACTTGCATTTCTAATTTGGTTGTGTATGGAGGCAAAATAACCTGTTACCATTCAGTTGGATTTTCAACCGTCATTTTTGTTATCTGTAGAAGCTTGTCCTCAAATTATGTTCCTTTTAGGATATCAGTGATGAATTTAACTTTAAAATTAGGACATTTTATTATGCAAATAACAGTTTTTAAATATGATTAATATTGCAAGACATTCTGCATAAATGAAGACAAATTTGACGTGTGTTTATTTGGGTGGAAGAGTAAGAAGGAAGAGGACAAGAAGAGATAGATGGTTTGTTTTGTGTAAACTTTGTTGCTTTCAGTTCCCCTTGACTCCCTCTCCTGTTGCATCCTATTCATCCACTTCATCCAAGGAAAGAAGTCCTTCGAGTTACTATTTTGTGCACCTAAAGCAATTCATTAATGCCATTTGTTCGATAGGATATTAGTGTTCTGGATTCTTGAGAATGTTAAAGCGGAATAATTGTACTCTACAACTACACTGCAACTTGGAATCTATTGTAATGTGGCTGCTTTTGCTCCAATATGATGAACATGAGAGGATAAACACACTTATGTATGGCAGGCTTACCAGTAAATTCTTATTTCCTATTTATCAGCTTTCTACTTTCTAACATATAGTTTTTGTTATTAATTGAAAAAAAAATCTAACATATAATTTTTAAATGCAGTGGTTTTTAGGCGCTATTCTCATCATACTAGGTGTTTATGTCCTCAGTCAATCCAGTAGTCCCAGAAAATTAAACTCAGATTGACTTGCAATACTGTTTCTTCAGATGCACTCCGTATGATCATGACTTGAAAATTGAAATATCTAAGCAAAGCTGAAATGGAGGAATCTTCAAACGCCTATCAGTAAGCCTTTGTCGACACCTCCCATATTGAAGAATTGCAAGTTACATGAGTATATTGTTTATCTCTTTTACTTAGGGCATCTTCATTGTCACTGTTTTTGTTTACTTGGGGGCATTACGATGGTATTTTGACTTGCATTTAGAGGAATTCAGCATCTTGATATGGTGTTTAGGAAACGGAGAATATACAGTATAATTACTTGAAAAATGGAGATGTAAAAACAGAGGAACAGGAATTATTTGGTACCGTTATGTTTTCATATTTTTGTTTAAAGATTGTTGTCAATAGACTTTGATGTTTAGATGAACAGTTTAAGTTAGGATATATATATTGTGTTTGATATGTGTATTTTGAGTCGTATAAGACTTGATGAATATATACTTGGTGTGGCCAAGGGTGATTGATACACAATGTTTGAAGTCCGAAGAGATCAAAGATCCCCTTGGCCATTCGAGGTAATGTAGGATAAGGGGCATTGGAGTGTAGCTGTGTCACTTGTGTCGGTGGAAGCAAACTATGTAGGTGGAGTATGAAAGATGAGGGCATGGAGTAAGTTGAGAGTTGTATCTAGAAGAGGATAGAATTCAACTTTGGCGAACTCAACGTTTAGAATGGTCGTAGCCAACAATCCATTTAATTGAAGGGTGTTTTCAATCAACTGGTGATTGAGTTAATTAGGTAATTAATTTAAGAACTTCAGTTAGCGAACAAAATGATTTTGCTTGGAGCTAGTCTTGAAGTTAGTCGACTAATAAGTTAATCCAGTCGATTAATGGTGGCTAAGTCAACCAAGCAATCGATTTAAAATAATCAACTAATGAATAAAATATTTCAGTTTGTAGTTAAGTCAATTGGGAAATCAACTGATCAAAGATTAGTTGAATTAATGGAAGCATCAAATTGATTGAAGTTGTGTACTAGAAAAATTAGAGAGTTGTTAATGAGAAAAAGTTGTGTAACAATGATAGATGACTTAACGGCTACAATGTATCAATCAGGTGGAATATAATTGACTAGTCAGCATTTTAATACAGTAGAATAGTAAAGTTTAATCGAATGCATTAGAGGATTATAAATGGGGAGAAATTGGAGAAGTTTAAAGCTAATGTTTATTGCTATATTCAGGGGCGGAGCTAGGATATTGATCGAGTGTGGGCAACAATATAATATATTTAATACAATCAAATAAAATTTAAATTTTATAATCATAAAATTATGCATATTCTAAAATTAAACATCAACATTAACTAAATAACATATATATTGAGTGTGCCCTAAAAAAAAACTCATGTGAGGAATAACTATGTTTCATTATCTAATAATAGAAGTTCAATAAATGTCTTGTTAGGCTACAGAATAAACACCTATCCATAATTATCTTACATACCTTAGCATTTATTTTAAGGACATTGGTTAGATACTGATCATTGATCTTGTTAGGAGAGATGCATTGAGTAACAATACCCATTTCTACAAGATTCTTCTTCTTCCATGGTCCTACAGAGAAGATAGTATAACTATTTCTAGTAATGTTCAAAATAATCAAATTAGAGAGGAATATTATCTAACCATATATTTCAGAATTTTTTTCTCAGGCAAGACACAAAGAAGAAATTGTGGTTTCTCTGGAATACGTGGCATCATCTTCTCAAACATCCGTTCCACTCTTACAACAGGACTAGATTTCAACCATTGTCGATCCTCTTCAATAATGGTGTACCGTGTATGGCCGCTCCATTTGCTATGAAAACCAAATAAAGACGTCACATAGACTCAGCAGTAGAAAATAATTCAGATAAACATGAAAATGGAACCTACAATTCCTTTATTTCTTGCACAGTTAAGAAGCTCCCTTGATAGGTAACTCAAATCACAACGAGCAGAAAAATTGACAATAGCCCAATACTGGTCCTTTTGACCAATTTTGACAGGACTCAATAGTCTCTGATACAACTATACAAGACAAATTAATTTCAGACTAGGATAGGAAATCAGAAAGGAAATTGATAATGGAGGATTGAGACCCAAGAATAATTAACCTTGATGGTAGAGAGTACCGTTGACAGAGAATAGCAAAATTACCTTTTGGTTAAAGTTCCATCGTCCATTTCGAGGCACAAGATCTTCCTCATTACCAATCTTCAGCTATGTTAAGAAAATTTGTCATTTAAATGAATAGTACAGTATCACAAAAATAATCATATTTTTCAGCAATATGGATGTTAGGCAAGAACCCAGATGACTACCATTGGTGCATGAAGAACACGACCATCCAACTTCATCAGTTGCTTATCTATGTAAAGACCACAAGCACTAAGAATTGGATCCTCATCATACTGATTTTTCTTTAGAAACTGTGACAGTAGGAATAATTAGCAATGATGCATAAAATTACAATTAAGTACATATAAAAGCAAAAGAGCCTACATTTGTCACCACACTGATTCTTTCCTGTGATAGCATATACAAAGCTATATATTCCACCATCATCATAAAAAGATATTTAGCTATGAAACTCAACTGCAATTGAATCAAAATCAAATTAGCATTTGTCATCAAAATGTGAAACAAAATATTCTCAAGAATAGAAAACTAAAAAAATAATAGCAAAATATTATAAAATAATTACCTTATAATTGTTCTTTTCGGGTCTTCATATTTTGAAACCTTTGTATAATAGCATCATTATCAACCGTTAGAAATATTTCTTTCTCCACATAGACAATAAGACTATCATTCATCCAATCATCACTCATCTGATTGCGCAACTTATCTTTCACAATTCGCATGGCAGAAAATACTCTCTCTACCGTCGCAATCACAACAGGTAAAATTAATGCCAATGTCAAAAGTTTAAAAACCAATGGATACACCATACTTTTCTTTGACATAACTAACTTCTCTGAAAGATCACCAAGGTCTTTCAATCCTTGAAATGCTTTGTTAGAACGCATATCACATATATAAGTTTCAAGTTGATCATCAAGTGTAAGGAGATCAAATCTTGAGAAATCTTGTGGATAAAACTCAGCCAGTTTCAATAATTTTTGCTTGTCAAAAGCCATAAAAGAATTTTGTGGACACAAACAAGCTATACAAAGAAGTAACTCTGTACTTGCCACTGAAAAACGATCATTTAACTCTTGAAGTTGCATATCAATAACACCATAGAATAAATCAACTCGATAATGATGTAAATTTGTCACTTCTGGTGCATTACGATGGGGACGACCACGTGGTGCCCAACGTGTGAACATATCATCCATTTGGAGACAATCAATGTAATGATTTTGACAAAAATGATGAACTTTCTCTAAAAATGAATCCCAACCATTATCTCTCATATTTTGAAGTCGTTGTTTGCATACTTGAACCAAATCCATTGCATTTACAATATCCTGATCTTTCTTTTGTAATGATGCTGACAATTCATTCGAAATCCCTAAGACCTGTTTCATCAAGTGTAAATTGAATACAAAATCGAAGGAAAGTATTGACTCCAATAAATTATATGCCTCGGTTTTTTGATCAGGGGAACTGGAATCATCATCTGAAATCATTTCAAACACATCACTAACAGCAGAGAACATAGAAATCAAACTGATCAAAGAATTATAATGTGACCCCCAACGTGTATCTCCAGCACGTTGAAGGGTAGTTTCTTGATTAAGTCCCCGACCACTTGAAATTTCACCCCTATCCAATGCCTCAACAATAAAATCTGAATGTTTCTCCTTAAGAAGATCAGAACGTTTGCAGGATGATCCAACAACATTGACCACATCACCAACAATACGAAAAAAATTAGAAATCGGAAGATTTTTCTTGGCCACAGCAATAAGAGCTAGTTGAAGTTGATGAGCAAAGCAATGTATATAAAATGCACATGGGTTCTCATTTAAAATGAGTGCTTTTAGACCATTGAATTTACCTTGCATATTACTTGCTCCATCATAACCTTGTCCTCTCAACTTAGATATGCTCAAATTATATCTAGAGAACATTTTATCAATAGCAGCTTTAAGTGAAAGTGCTGTAGTACTAGTAACATGTTCAATTCCAATAAAACGCTCATTTACATGCCCACTACTATCCACATAGCGCAAAACAACTGACATTTGCTCCTTTGTTGACACATCACGAGATTCATCAACTAAAATAGAGAATAATGAATCACCAAGATCTCTAATAATAACATTAATTGTTTCAGTTGCACAAGCACTTACTATATCCTTCTGAATATCAGGTGATGTTAACTTGCAATTTTTAGGAGCATTTTTCAATATCACATCATTAATTTCTTTGTTATGAGCACCTAAAAACTCCAATTGAATAAGAAAGTTACCCGGATTAAGAGAACCTTCAGTCTCATCATGACCCCGAAATGAATGCCCTTGTCGTAATAAAACTCTAATACAATCAATTGAAGCATTAAGACGAATACGATAATCATTCCGCATTTGCTTTGATTGTTTGTGCAAAATTGATTGAATATGTGCATCTTGATTCATCAAAGCTTCACAATTCATTCGAGCTTTATGATGTTCACTATCATGTTGGCCAACATGAATGTTTAATCTATCTTTACTCTTTCAATTTGTGAATCCTTCACTAACAAAAGTCTCCCCTCCTGCTTGTTTTCCTTTAGTTGTTTTGAAGAGATAGCAATATAAACAATATGCGGCATCTTTTTCTATACTATATTCCAACCAATCACCAAATTCCTTAAACCAAGAAGGATTGAACCGTCTAAATTGACTTACTCCAAATTTTCGTTTTGGGAATTCATAACATGAAGGTTGGCATGGACCTTTTTGCAAATATATCCTTCGAACTTGATCCCTAATGTTAGCATTATAAGAACAAATTGGAATCCTTAATCCAGGATCTGTCGGTAATTGTGAAAAATCAAATTCAATTGTGACATCTCCAATATTTTGTTCTTCTAATTCTAGAGCTTTCCTTTTGAAAAATTTATGCATTGTTGACATAATGTTTTCCTAAGATCAATAAATAAATAAATAAATAAACAACAATCACACTTAAATAAATAATAAATTAACAATTAGAGAAAGGGGTAAGAGTCTACCTCAATTGGCCAATTTGCTTCCCAAGATATGGCTGCTCAATCAACGGTATTGGTTGCTCCAAAATTCAATCTAGCAAACATAAACCCATAATTAGAAGAAAAAAATAGTTAGAAAAATTAAACCCATCATGAACTACATCTCCTGCTACTTGTGCTGATGTGCAATTTAGAAACATGTGGATATAATTCGAGTGGGAAAATAAGGTATATGCCTAATTGCCTCTATAAACTCAGTTCTGTATTAATGGTTGCTGAAGTATGTCTACTTGTTTGACTTATCAGAAATTCAGAATCAAGTATAAAATATACATGCAACTATTGGTTTAAAAGATCATCACAACTATAAAACATATCTGGCCAATTGAGATTTGAGATAGTACAAAACTATAAAATTTATTCTGTAGGGTGTTTTTTTTTAAAATGTTTGGTTCCTCTAATTTTCCAAAAGTTTCAGCCTCCTGCCCTTAGAGGCTATGTTCTGAAATAACAGACAACTCTTTTCTAGACACAATGGTTGAGTGATTTTTCTCCCTTCAAAACCACCAAAATGGAAGCAAATTTGAGATTGGAAAGTCAAGGGAACAAGTAGCATTGGAAAAATATCATGGTTTTTTCCTATTTAGCTTCCTAATTTCATCATGAGAAAAAGGTACTCTTCTTCATCGTTTAGGCCTTTAGGGGTTTTGGTTATTACCGAGAGGCGAGAGCCGCAAGGAGTTGGCGGTTTCCGGAGCCGCGTGGCCGCCCTCTACCTCGTTTGGCTTTGGAGGCACCAGAACCGCGGGGGAGAAAGGGGAGGCGGAGCCAGCGGTGGGGGACGGCACCAGGGCAGCGGTGGGGGAGGCTTCTGCTCAGCGGTGGGGGAGGCGGAGCAGAGGCGGCGAGGCTTGCGGGGGAGGAGGGCTTCGGCAGTTCAGCTGCAACAGCGGGAGGAGGAAGGCGCTGGTTTCGATGAGAAGGGGCGAAGGGGCGAAAACAAACTAGGGCAAAAAAAGAAACTTAAAAATATATAATATTTTTTTTTTGTTCGGGCCCAGTGTGGGCCCACACTGGGCCCAGGCAAGCTCCGCCCCTGGCTATATTTGTGTAATTTTCTGAGCTCCTTGTGACCTCTTTTCTTTTCAATGTTAAGCCTCAATGTAATACCCTTATAAACTTGTATGAGATTTCTCCACTTCTAAAAAGAAGATCGAGTGAAAAAATATAGAGGGTTTTTAGTGTACTTTGCTCAAGGATTATAGATTGTGTAGTAGGAATGAGAATTTTGAACCACATAAAAAACAACATTAGCATTGGTTTTCCTTGTGTGTTTTTAATTCTGTTATATATTGCATTTGTGTGTTATCATCCACCTCTAGCTTCTGGCTATCTCACACTGCCAGTCACAACAATTGGTATCAGAGTTGATTTTTTCTTCTGTGGACTAATTGTCAAAAAAGCATGACAATAGTTTGATAGACCATTCACCCATTGAAGTTCATGGGAGAATTTTTCATGTGGAAACGATGAATAGATAATCTTCAAAATTGACTTCAATATGATGCATATCATAAAGAATAGTTTGAAGTACCTAAGGATGATGACAGGAAAATTTTGGAGAGTCAATGGATGAAGAAACAAAGAGAGGAGTACACAATAAATAACAAAGCTAAATATCATTTGTTGAATGTTCTCCCCACACACGAAATCAACTAAATTGGAGCATATGAGTTTGCAGAAGAATTAGGAGAGAAACTAATAGAATTATACAAAGGGACGATGGAGACCAAGTTGGTAAAACAAGACCTCTTAAGAGCCTAAATCAATAGCCTCGAGATGGGAATAGCAAGAAGGTGGCCAGTGTGCATGTTAGAATCAAGAAATTAATTAACAATTTGACAAGCATAAAACTATATCAAACCGGGCATGCATAGGAGTGATATCACTGCCTTCCTGCGAACTTCAATGAGTATCTATGGTTAAATTTTTTTTAGTATTCCAGGTATTTAGCTCTTCGAACTGATTAATTTTGGAGGTGATTGGTCTGATCCCATAGAAATTTTTCATCAGTCTAGGTAATCCTTTTTATGTATTTAGGAACCTTGAGGTATGTAGTCTTTTCTAATATAAAATTGTACAAATCAATAATTGCAAAATAGAAGGTTCTAAAAGAAGAGATGTAGCCCTTGTGGCAAGCAAGAAAAGAAGTATTTGAGTAATCATCCATGTCCTCCTCCATGAATAGCAACAAGAGGTCTACATTGTAAGACAAATAGGTAAATCTTTTAGAAAACTAAATCTTGGCAAGAGCGATGTAAAGAAGATGCTAAAGAAGACGAAGAACAAAAGAAGAGTAAGGTGCTTCCCCTAGTGATAAATTGTAAAATTTGGAGGAAGAAAATAGGGGCTAAGAGAATAAGTAGAAATCCTTATGTTAGCTATAGAGAAATTTATTATTAGCTCTAAAGAGTAAATTTTAACTAAAAGTAACTAAGATAATAGGGATCTAAGAATGAGAAGGCTACCATTCTCTAATTATTAGAGGGTAATGATAAAGAGGGAATGTAGGAAATGGATTTCAAAGGAGTATTTGGTAAAATCGATTTGGCATAGCCTCTTTTGGGTCCCCAATTCATCCTTAGTTCTTAGAGTATCCTAAGGTTGTCAACCTTAGTGGACTTCACTCAAAGTCTATTATACATAGTTGACTTGATACTTAGCTTGGGTAGAATTCCATGTTCACATAGCTAAGTTAAGAATACTCATTACACCTCACACAAAATCATAGAAAAATTTTGATTTTTGCATTGAGGAACCTACATGCCACGTGAGATGTTAGAATGATACTATTAGTTCATAATGCTTGAGCAATCTTTATGAGTTTTAGAAGTATCAATGACCATTGACTATGGGAAAGATTAATGTATTTCAAGATTCTAAGACCGGATTAAAATTTTATTTTGAAAATATAATTTAATATTTTAAAATTTTAGGGTTATTATTTTTCAAATATAAGATTTCAAAACAATGGCCTTGAAGTTGATACATCATTGAATATTTTTTATTTTTTTGTTAAAAAATGATCAATGTCAAAAATAAAAAAGAATTTTCATGAAAATTAATTTTTCCTGATAAGGTGATTTAAAACAAGTGTATTTGTAAAATTTTAATATTTTTTAAAATTTATATAATTATTTATTTATTTTGGATTTAGTATGATAGTGCCGCTAAGGTGAATAGTCGATTGACATCTTGATTTGTCGACATCTAAATGTAGTTGATTAAATCATAATAGGAAATTTGAGGTTTGTAAATTTCAACTTGATTTTGTTGAAATAAACTAGGAGATTCCATTTAGATCTCTAATAGGAATTTGAAATAAAGTTTATGGTTGTTTTCACGATTTTAGATGATTTTAATGAAATCTTTTTATGTGCGTGAAAGAGAGAAATGATAAAATTTAAGTTAGAAATTTAATTCCTCACTAAATTTGAAACATGAAATTTAAAACTTTTGACTATTGGAGTAGTCTAGCTTAAGTTTCAATTTCATTTCATGATTTACTTAATCTAAATATATTGTTAAATATCAAAAAGATATTATTAGTGCAATTAAGTCTTAAGTGATCGAGATTATCATAGGTTTTTGTTATTTGAACAAAGAGTTTAAGTTACGACATATGCTATGTTTGATATATGCATTTGACTTGTGCATGACTAGGTGAATATACACATAGAGAAGATTTAGTGCAACCAAGTTGATGGATACTTAATGCCTCAAATTTTGAAGAGATTAAAGAAGGATGATATAAGATAGAGGGAATGTAGGATGAAGTGCATCGAAGTGTAGTTAATATTAGTGGAGATGAATTGCATAGGCAGAGTGTGAAGGATGACACGTAGAGCTAAGGGCTCATCTAATGCATTTGATGGATAAGAATCCTACTGAGAGACGACCTCATGGTGAAGAGCTACAAGGTAAAACTCCTCGATGAGTTGAGAATTTGAGGGATATATACTTGAGAGAGAGTATATATCAACTTAAGGAGACTCGACTATTAAAATGATTATATTGATGATCCAATTGGTGGAAGGGTATGTTCAATCAATTAGTGGTTAAGTCAATTAGGTAGTTGATGGAAGCACTCTAGCCAACGAATAGAATGATTTTGTTCAGGTTGAATTTGGAGTTAATCCGCTGTTGGGAAAGTTCAGTCAATTGATGGTGGCAAAATCAATTAGGCAATCGATATAAGATGAGCAACTAATAAATGACATATTTCTATTCATGACTAAGTTGATTGGGGGAGTTGGCTAATTATAGATTAGTCTATTGAAGTTGCACTAAAAAGATTAGAGAGAACCGTTGATAAGAAAAAGTTGTACGACAATGGTTAGATGACTTAATAGCTACAGTGCATCATTCGATTGGTCGACGATAACATAGTAGAACGATCAAGTCTAACTAAAAGCATTTATCAAAGTAGAGAAAATAGAGACATTTATAGTTAATATTCATTACTATACGAGCTCATTAGAAACTCCTATAAGCCTCAATTATAACATCCTTATAGTTTTGTTCACCAACATAAGAAGTCAAAGAATGAGAAAGTACAGAGAGCTTTTAGGAATGATCTATCGGATGATCATAAGTCATGGAGTAGGAATGTGAGTTTCAAATCATGTAAACGATTGCGCTAGCATTGATATTTCTTGTTTGTTTTCAATTCCATTAATGTATATTATATTTGTGTGCTAACATTACGAGAAGAATCCATCCATATTCATGTCCCCTTAAGCCTCCAACCATCTCACACTACCGATTCCAACACGAAATAGTTGCTTGCACTAGCAACTTAATTTCCTCCCGCCCACAACCTTTCTCCATCCGTCGAATTGAATACTCCCTTAGCTTGTTCGATCTCTATTAGCTAGCCACCAAACTCTAGGATCAAGTTCGCTTCCATCCTGTAGCCTCAAATATCCTTCTTGAGGTCTAGTTCGTTGGCTCTGTCCAACCCTAGGTCGTATTTGGTGTTCTTCAGTTTTTTCGTCATTAAATTTTCATAGCGTCTCCTTTATGTCAATTAGGTGATGACACTAACCCATGTAGCCTAGTTTCTCGTTATTAACTAATATGATTTTCTCCAACTTATTTTTTGATTGTGATCTTGTCCAAAACCATGATGACCCCCTATTTCTTTAATACATTTTTAAAGTTGTTTGTCCACTTCACATCAAAATTTTTTAAATTATTATTATTCAATGGCTTTCGATTCATATGTCCTTAGATATACATAATAATATTTAAAATAGAATAGTCATCAATAAAAGTAAGTGACAGTATGAGAAACCTTAATCTCTTGTTCTGTAAAAGGTAGAATCTATCACCCAGCGGTTCCACACGGTCGGCCCCACGACCATCTGTGAGGAAGTAAATCGAGAAACTGTAATTGGTCACGATAGAGGAGGGTATTGTCTGCTCTGTTGTAACCAACTTAATTATGCCCCGAGGGCTACGAGAAACCTTCTCTTGCAGCATGATTAAATGGACCACATGCACACATGCATCTGAATGTATTGGTTCTAATGTGCTTGTGGCTCTAACTCCTTTTCAATGCGATCAAGGCTCGCACGTTGGGTATGGCTCAACCTTTAATAGTTATAAAGGAATATAGTTTATACCAACCTATTGGTACGATCAAGGTGACTATGATTAACATCCCTTTTTCTTTTTAAAGATTGTACATTAGATGAATCATTAATCTCTATATTATTAATGGAATGATCTATAGGTTTTAAAAAATAAAGACCATCAAGTAACCAGAAACGAAAAACTCATTATTAAACTGGATAACAATTTTTGAACTGAAATAAAAAAAGTTTATCCAAAAGTAGCAAGTTTTGAAATCGAACCAAGTTCCCTACAACGTATTACAAATGTATGAGGTTGTGTCAGTATCTATACATCAAGTATCATATGTACGATCCATTAAATTGGTTTTAGTGATAAGTAAATTAGACATACCTTCAAAAGGTTTATCTTTCTTAAGAGAAGCCAAATCAAAGTGATTGTTGTAGGACCGATGGGCGCACAAGAGGAGGAAATGAATAGTGTTCGTTGTTCGTTCATGTTATTACAGATTAGTAGCGGAATTAGATAAAGATACAAGGACACGTAAATTTTACTTAGTTCTTAATCCTTCAGGATTAGTACGTCTAAAGCCTATGCACAGGAAGACGTCCGCCCACTAATAGTCTCCTTTCCGGATAGTGTCCGGAGGCGGTGAAATCCATCTTATAGTCCAAATAATTGACAACAATGAAATACAAAAGTAAGACTTAAGAAAGATTAACCAAACGTTCGTGTAGTGATCGATCTGAAAGTCTTGAGCACAACGCACCTTTCCTAGAGCTTTCCCGGTCATACGATCTTGACTTCGTTCGTGTTTAGTAGTACTGTAGGATGAAGACGTATGAGAATTAATGTTGGCCTAGTGCTCCACGCTGAGGTCCCTTATATAGACCTTTTCGGGTGTCTAGATTCTTATCCGAGCACTTGGATCCAATGTGATCCGATCTGATTTCTTCGATCTTTATCAGGACCGATTCTTCTTCGTCCGGGCATCTGGACCATCCAAGGGCGCCTGAAGTAACATCCGAGCGCTCGGATCCAGTCAACTTGGATTTAACTTGAGTTGATCCGGACTTGGTTCGACTACTTCTGTTTGCTCCTTCTATGCTTCTTCAATCTTGCTTCCATCTCCTGATCCCTGCAAGATCTGTATACAAATAAACAAGCAATCTAAGCCTACTTGTAGTCCATCTGACTTACTAGGCTTACCTAAGCCTTTCTAATTTACTGGCTTACTTGTGCCTAATTTCTAGTTAGGACTAGTCACTTCCATAGGTAGACTTCTCACCTGTCAAACATCCTATTTGGATTTTTCCTTGCTTAACCTCTAGTTAGGACTAGTCACTTCATAGGTAGACTTCTCACCTGCCAAACATCCAGTCACTCTTGATTGTTTATACTTTTTCTTGCCCAATCTCCAGTCAAGACTTTTCTTACGCATCTTCACTTATCAGGACTTCCTACCTAGCCTTCAACCAGGACTTCCTTGCCTAATCCTCCAGATCAAGACGTCTTTACCCAATCCTCCAAACTAGGTCTTTCTTGGCCAATCCTCCAGATCAAGATTTTCTTTACCTAGCCGCAACTAAGACTTTCCCTGCCTAGTGTCAATTAGAACTTCTCCTTATTCGATCTATCCGGTCCAACTGACTAGGATTTTTCACTAGTCTTTTGATCAAATTGACCTGACTAGACTTCACTCGCATCCAAATATTAGATCCTGTTTAGATCAACTCTTGGTCAAACTAATCAGATCTAGCTATATTATCAAATATCGAAATTCTAGGAATAAACTATTGATCCTTATACTAACAATTATTTCTCTTCTAATGTTTAGGCTTACTAGCCGTAATGGAAACAATTTCCTTTGCTTTTCTTTTTTCTTATTGTCCATAGTCAACTTTTCACCATAAGACCTTTTGGTGAACTTGTACTTCTTCTTCTTAAAGTTTTTGCCGCTTAAACTTAGAAGATTCTCGTCACTTTTTAGTGAGCCTGATATTAGGTTTTTCTCTCTTAATAAGGTCTTCAATTGCTTGCCACATATTGAGCAACTCTGTCAAACTTGCATCCGTTTTATTCATGTTATAAACACAAATTGATTAAAGAATTAGGTAAGGATGTTAGTGTTGGTGTTAGGAGCACCATATCAAACCTATATTTTGATATATGAATAAGTTTAAAATTGGTCTATTTGTAATCTAACAATTTTGTTAAGTGTGCAGTTGGAAGTAACTTGACATGAGGAGAAGTTCTGGTTAGAAATCAAATTATGACTAAGATCTGGTGGGGCTATTGGGAACCAATCAATCCTTGTGGGACTAGACAAGGAAAACTTGGTTGAAAATCAGACAACCAAAAATCCTAGTGGGACTAGGTAAGAAAGATCTGGTTGGGAATCAAATAGTAGAAAGACTTAATAGGATTACGCAAAGAATACCTGGTTGGGAACTAGACAAGGAAGACATAATTGAGAACTAGGTGAAAAAAATCCAAGCGAGTCAGCTAGGAGTTGAGGTCTTGATAATAAGTCCAAAAAAATTAGCTGGGAGTTGAGATCTTGGCAACAAGTCTAAATAGGTCAGTTGAGAGTTGCATATCTAACTAAGGTAAGTGAGTTTATTTTTAATACTATATTTACTCATTACGTGTTATCATATAGAGAAGTTATTTCAACGGTTTCAGATGACCAAAAGGGAGTTCAGGCGACTAATTGGAGAGAAGTCTCGACTAATAGAGTCGGGAGGTTCCAAGTGATCAGCCCGAGGAGAGGGGTGACCTCGACGTTCAAGCAATCGGAGAAGGCTTCTAGGCGATCGGAGATGAGGTGATCCTGTGATCCCGAGAATGCGATCAAGCTCGGAGTTTGACCATGCTCCAAGCCCTCGAAAGGAGTCCAAGCGATCAGAGACCGCAGACAACATTATTGACGAGATAGAGTTTGCAACTAAGTCAACAAGATCTAGGTGACCGGAGTGGTTCCCACCGATCGGAATAATGTCGTGTCAAAATCAATATGAGTTCTATAAAAGGAAGTTTGAGGTACTTGTTCATGGAATCAAAATTTTGTTACTTTCTTCGTGCTCTTCTTGTGCTTCTGTGTTGACTCGTTGTGCTTATGAACTTCAACTTTAATCAACAACTAGGGCTCGTAAAATTTCTTTCTTTTTAGTTGTCGTACACATTGTGTATTTAATTGTGCTTGATTTTTAGATTATTTTTAAAGGGTTTCTCTACTTCTAAAGATTTTTTTGAAAAAGAGAGATTTTAAATAAGAATTAATTTTTAATTTAATTAATATCGCTTATTAGTTTCTATTTAGCATTTTCTTGATTTGCATGTTTATTATGCTAAGTACTCTATTAATCCTTGCATGGTAAGCCTGTTCAATTAATTGCTTGATTTGTTGTATATTTTACTTAATTGCGTTAGGATTTGTTTAGCTTGTTACCAAATAATTTAATTTCCGTTGCATACTCCTACTCCTGTTCTGATTTAGAAATAGTCAATCTATCAACTCGTAAAATTACAAACGCTATTCATCATCCCCTCAAGCATCCTACAGCTAGGACCGTATCAATTTTAGTACTAGCATCAATTCCTTCTCCAAGCATGTCCAATTCATTAACATAGGACATCATCTTGCCCATATGCTCTCTCACAGGGGTACCTTCCACCATTTTAGAGACATCAAGCTCTTCATAATAGCTTGACGAACACTTCTAATTTGTTCACCAAACGTTTACTTAAAATTTTGTATAATGTCCTTTTGCAGTACATTGGACATTGAGGCTAGTATGTATAATAACACTCAGCCATTTTGTCAAATTCATGTCATTTCTCAAATGCATGGATTTGATCTTCACTTGTCTCATCCAATTTTATTTTTTATTATAAAATATCTCTCATCCAAAATTAAAATTAACAACATCACAGATGGACCGATTTTAAGGACATAGACAATCTTTCAACAATGAGAATAATAATGAGGTTCTTTTTCTGATCCACAACGCGTCAAACGATTTTCATCTAAAAGCTTGGACAATAAATTAATCATTCTGCATATTTTCATTAAATTTGAGTTTTTAAATCATAATGATATCACCCACATAAAATAAAACATGCATTTTAAAAGAATATAACAAGTATATTCGAAATTTTAAGTGGGTACCAATAACTTGTATTTTCATGCGATCAAAAATTTCTTTTGAAATTCATTGGAATATATAAAATAAAAGCAAGTAGACTTTACTTATCGTAATCTCATATCATGATTTTTAATTTTCTGTTGGTCTCCAAAATAAATATCTCTCAAACTGTGTTAGTTAGTTATGTAAATTTGGTTGGGTGTGTACCTTTAACACTCTGTTTCGATAGGATGAGTGAAAGTTCATTAATAGAAAGGGAAGGGAAAAAGAGGAGAAATAAATATTTATATTTTTTTTGTTTGAAAGGCATGGAAGGTTTATTAACATAATATGTGTTATCTTATTTGAGAGGAAAGAAAGAAAAATGAATATTAAATATATAAAGTTACAAAAATATCATCATTTCTTACAAAAATAATGTATGTAGAGGACGGATGAGACACTATAAAATTCTATCAATATTGCATATAAAAGTTGGGATATAGAAGATCTTAAAGTAGATAACACATGCTCTTGGGATAAGTACTCTATCATTAGAGGAGAAGAAGAAAATTAGAGTTATCTGTCTCTGTCCTCTTGAGTTTTGTCCTCAAAAAGATTTACGGTGAGAGATGACGTCGACGTTGACGTCGTAGAATACGAGCGGTTTGACATTGGATGGTGACGGTGTGAGTTATGTAAGGAGCGACGACGCAAAGATGAGATATTTAAATAGATGAGTTAATTTAAAAATTAATATGTTAAAATAAGAATAAAATTAGAATAAAATATTTTTGAATTTCCCTTCTTCTTCTTTGCATTCCAAATTAGAGTTTTTTTCCTTACATTCCAAATTCAAGTATAAGAAATTCTAACCATCCATGAGTATGAAAGAATAAAATTTACCTTTCTCTCCTTTAATTCACTCCATCCCAAATAAAAATTAAAATTCTTTTTTTTTCTTATTTACTCTCCACTCTCTTTTTCTCTCATCTCCTTTCAAATAAAACGAAGTAGGTACATGAATTTATAGAATAAAACTATTATTTTAATTAAAATTCCCACTAGCCATGCACATACTTATCTTCTCAAGAAATAAATAAAAATAATATTAAATCAAAGCCTAATCTATCCTTTTGACTTCAACAAAAATTTTAATTTAATAAAATTTCTATTTACCAATAATGGAGGGTCATAGAATTATTTTTATAAAAGACTTTTATTTAGCACTTAACATTAATAAAAAAGGTACAAAAATAATTTTACTTATTAAAATTTTAAATTTTAAGACAATCGATCCACCAAATCAATCAAGTCATTAAAATCAAATATATATTCGAACACATAAATTTATTAAGGGGAACTTGCTTTTAAATACCCAAACCCAAACTCACCTTTGTGATCAGTCCCCACCCATGATTTTCTTTACATGCAGTACCCAAAAATTTGTTTCAACTCCCCAATACATGAAATTACAAAATTACCCCTTCCCTATCTCTTCTTCTCCCTTGTTCATGAGACACGCATCTCATTTCACTCCTTCTTTCCCTACGTTCACAAGCCACGACCCGCCTGCCTTCTTCCTTTTTCTTCCTGGCGAGACCTTCTTCAAAACCCTAACCAACATTTTTCTTCTTCTCGACGACACCATCCTCAAAACCCTAATTGGTTTTCCACCATTTCCTTTTCCTCCATTTGTTGATGGCACAATCTCCGTTTCCTTGTCCAAACCCTGAACGGTGACACCATCTCACACCGACGATGAGATTGAAGCAAGAGCATACGCGCCCAAACTGAAGCAAGCGTCGAAATCCATTGATCGAGAGCTTCACCTCAAAAATTGGTAAATTTCTTAATTTTTCTGTGCAGGTCAAATTGGGGAACCACATGAGGAAAATCGAGGTCTAGTTGCTTCGCCCAAAAAGTAGATCCTTCCTGTAGAAACGCCTCTAATTCATTCCATCAATGTGCTGACTACTGTTGGACAAGAACCCCCAGGGCGAAAGAACAAAGGGAAGAGAATCGAGTAAGTCTGTTGCTTTCTCCTGTTCCTCCTTTTCGCTAGAACTGATGCTTGAAGAAAAGGCCGAATTTTTTTCGGTTTGCATCTAAGAATCTCACAGTTGAACTTCAAAATATTTCAAATTTTGATAATAGAAATGCAACATCTTTTTCCCAAGCTATTCCTCATTTATTTTGCTTATGAAACTGCAGCATTGTTCTGCTCTTAGTTTCTTCCTTTCAACAAGGAGCGAAGCATGAAGAAGAAACTGATAAAGCAATTGCAGGAAGAAATCTCGCTCCTAATTGCAGAAATGCATCTAATCCATACCACCAATCTTCAGAATATTGCTCTTCAAGGAAATTGCACTTGCAAACAATTTACTTTCTCGTTTCTTATTTTCTGAAAATTGTAAACTGAACCTGAACATTCATTTTCATATTCATGCTAAATCTAGTGTGGTTTTTCTTGTCATGCTTTGTCTTATTTTGTTTTGGTTCTTCTCATAAGATACAAACACTGATCTAGTTAATATTGAGAGGAAGGAGGACAAGAAGGCAGAGAAAGTAGGCATGGAGATCATCAACCCCAATTGTGCAAATGCATCAAATCCATACCACAAATGTGCTGACTACTGCTTCAAGAAGTAAAATAATTTTTGTAGCTCACTTCGAAGGACAAACATGTGACATTGTTTGTGGTTTCCCTGTTTCTGTACTGCATCCTTTTAGCTTTTATTGACTGTTTATAGCCCTTATTTTTCATTGTCATCCAATGCACTTTCTGTAAAAAAGAACAGTCAACTGATATCTCTGACTCTTTCATGTATTATCAATCTATTGAAGCTTGAACTCCAAAAAAGAGAGTATTATCATATGATAAACAAAAAAAGGAATCCAACTTCCTACTTAAACAGAAGAAGATGAAAAAGGAAAACACAGCAACAAAGAAGAATATAAATTGCTATATATGATTAAATGGAGAAACATCCTCAAATCCCTTGCATTAAGTATTTTTCAGCAAGTCTCTCAATTTTATTATAATTTTTCTAGATTAATGTTAGAAATTATTTCCATTAGTATAGCAATGGAGTCATGGAGGCTGTGGACTAATACTATAAGATAGAGTTATATTGGTGCAGGAATAGAGTCAAAATCTTTAGCATTATATGATTTTTGTGACTAATACTATAAGATAGAGTTATATTGGTGCAGGAAGCATGGAACCCGGAGGACCAAGTCATGGAGGCTGTGGAGCAAGCGATGAAGCAGATCAAGGAAAAGCCCAACCTTCAGGCAACCACCCGGTTGGCAGGCCTTATGAACTCCTTAGTGAATACGAGGAACTGGGCCAAGAATCCAACGGAAGGACCATCTTACACCTTGAAGACCACAACATCAGAAAAAGAATGACCCAAATTGAAGTAGAAGCAGTGGAGCAAGTCTTCCACAGTATCAGAGAACTGGAACAGATCTGCCAACTCAAGGAATATGACTTTCAACATCATGCCCATCGAGAAGGAACAAAGAAAGACAATTATTGGAGACAACATCTTCCAACTGTCATCAGCACAAGAAAAGAACTCTGGAATGCCCTTCTCCTACTAGAGCGTGATAAAAGAAGTGCTGGAGCATCCACCATAGTAACACATTTTTCAATATACAGGAAAAGGAGGAGGATAGAACAAAGAAGAGACATGGATACAACTACAAGAAGGTGTATTCAATCCAGCGGCAGCATTCATGGCTTGTTGTTGCTTTAAGAATCTTTTTCTGTTAAGTCATTGACTTTAATGTAGATTTTATGTAATATGAGCTCGATACTAGTTCATGTGATGTTTAAAACTTGTGTGATATCTATAGATAATCATTTTGGTTAGTGACTTGAAGATCTTATTATGTATTTGCTCTACCTTATATCATTGAATGATATGTTTTGTTCAATACATAATGTTTATTTCTATCAAATTTGTGGGAGGAGATGCTGCCAGAATTTTATACTCAAATTTCGTCAAATTATACTCAATATAAACAAAATCATACTTTAATTTCCATAATATATACTCAAATTTTGCATATATTTTCAGCAAATAAACTGTTTGCTCTTGACATTTTAGTTCACCTATGAAATTAAATGAAATCGTACTCGATCTCTGTCGATTTGAACTGAAATTCCAACAATGTGTACCAAAATTTCTCTGTTTTGTACCGAGAGTATACTTACTCTTGGCATGACTTTCCTTGTGGTACTAATAGTGGCACTCTCACCAAGTGACATGCTTCCCTACTTGGCTACTAAGTCATGTATATGTGTGGTTGCCTCAAGAGTAAGTTTTTATAAGGTAGTGAAATAATAATGGTGGAACTTTATACTCAAAATCTCTAAATTTGTACTTGATAACAGTCGAATTATACTGGATTTCTCAAAATGTAGACTAAAATTTTTTTATTTTCTACCGAGAGTACACTTGCCCTTGGCAGGTTGACTCAACATCATGGTGGAACTATATACTCAAATTTTCTAAATTTGTACACGATATCAGTCGAATTGTACTGGATTTCTCACTACACATGGTGGTCGACCACGTGGTCAACCACCACATGGTGTGGTGACCACGTGGTCGACCATCACATGCCAACCAATTTCAGCAATTTTAACGGTTAATAATAG
>NC_133868.1:13916402-13938122 GCF_044706935.1 Curcuma longa
GAGGCGCTTACAAATCTTATCATTTCTGAAGCATGGATAATTATGGGGGATTTCAACTCAATACTATCTATCCAAGAGAAGCAAGGAGGTGCGCCTGTCACCAACCATGAAATGAGGGACCTACAAGTCTTTGCCCATACTTGTGGTTCAGTGGATCTTCGCTCTATCGGATGTCGGCTCACATGGACCAATGGGGACGATTTCTTGTAAGTTGGATAGATCTCTGGTAAATTCACATTGGTTGATGGCATGCTTATGCGAAGTTCATGGCACCCGAGTTCGACCCCCGAATCGACCTTTCAAAATTTTGAATTTATGGACATTACATGAGGATTTTCAAAGGATAGTTAGTGAATCTTGGGCAGCCCCGGTAAATGGTCATGCACAATATACACTCAAGGCAAAATTGCTCCGACTAAAGGGTCGGTTGAGAGGCCCCCGTGGACTACCCACACATCCGGAAGCGTGCCACCCTTCTTGCAGAGGCGGAGAAGCAATTCTACCAACAAAGGGCGAAAAATGTATACTTGAAAAGCTCGGATAAGTGTACCAAGTTCTTCCATGGCATAGTCAAGAGGAATAACAAGAGGAATGCCATCATTACCATCACTAAAAGGGATGGGGACCGAACAACAAGTATTGGGGAGGTGGCGGAAGAATTTGTGACTTTCTTTCATGAGTTACTTGGGCAAAGCGAGATATGTTCACAAGTGGACAGCCATAACATTCCAGGAAGGAAACTTAATAGCAGTCAATCGGAGGCTTTGATTAGGCCAGTGGATGAAGAGGAAATCAAAGGCGCACTACATAGCATTGGATGGGGTAAAACGCCGGGGCCGGATGGTTATGGTGCAAAGTTCTTTGTTTCTTCATGGGACACAATAGGTCCAGATTTCATAGCTGCAATTTTGGAATTCTTTCAAGGGGGTAAACTTCTAAAACAATGGAATCACTCCTTGATATACTTGGTGCCAAAGTTGGATCATGCGGAAGGTGTTTCGGATTATCGGCCTATCTCTTGTTGTAATGTGTTCTACAAGGTAATTGCTAAGATACTAGCCAGACGGTTATCATTGGTCTTGGAGTACTTATTGGACCCGGCTCAAGCGGCATTTGTACAAGGAAGATCCATAGGAGACAACATCAACTTGACACAAGAACTCCTAAGGAAATATGCTCGCAAAAGAATTTCGCCAAGGTGTATGATCAAGGTGGACTTGAAGAAGGCGTTTGATACGGTGGATTGGGAATTCCTTATGGCCGCTCTCGTTGGTTTTGGATTTCCCCAACGATTTTGTGCATGGATTAGGGAATGTGTAACTACGGCTTCGTACTCGATCTCCCTCAATGGTGGCATCTATGGGTTCTTTAGTGGGAGGCGCGGGTTGAGGCAAGGTGATCCTTTATCCCCTTTACTTTTTGGATTATGTATTGAGGTGCTATCTAGAAGAATGCAGGTCATCTCCTCGCTGCCATCATTTCACCATCATCCCATGTGCAAAGAGGTTGGCATAACGCACCTTGCTTATGCCGATGATCTCATGTTCTTTGCCCGGGCAGATGAGACCTCAATCAAGCATATAGCAGACTGTTTAGATATGTTTGGAAGAGAAGCGGGGCTGAGGGCAAATCCATTGAAATCCCACATATATATTGTTGGTGTGGATAATAGAGTGAAGAACCAGTTACTTAACCTCATTGGGTTTCAAGAAGGGAAGTTTCCATTCCGATATTTGGGTATTCCACTAGCAGCGGAGAAGTTGAGGATTGCTAACTATGGTCCATTGCTTGAGGCAATCACAAGTAAGATAAATGCATGGCCTAAACACACTCTTTCATATGCCGGACGATTGGAATTGGTAAAAACGGTATTACAAGGGATAGAATGTTATTGGTTATCTATTCTCCCTATCCCCGTTGGAGTCATTGACAAGATCCAAACTATTTGTAGAAGGTTCGTATGGTCTTCTAAATACCCTCCTATATCTTGGGCTTCCTTATGTCTATCAAAAAATGAAGGGGGGTATGGTATTCGAGATCTTAGTGCATGGAATGAAGCTTTACTAAGTAAGACCTTATGGAAGATTCAATCCAAGACAGATTCATTGTGGGTAAGATGGGTGCATCATCATTACATCAAAGGGGTTGAATTTTGGCAATGGGAAGTTAAAGCCTCCGATTCACCACTCATCAAGCGGCTTGTGGATATCCGGAGCAAAATCTTGGGTGGAATGAATGGAGTTGGGGAGGCAAACATGAAGATGATAGAGTGGTTTGCCGGAGGAAAGAAAGGGGTTAAAAATGCATATGATTTCTTCAAGCCAAGAGGACCTTCGGTGGTTTGGGAGTCATTTGTTTGGAGGGCGGAAATATTACCAAAGCATCGTTTCATATTATGGTTGCTAGCACATGTCAAATTACGAACAGCGGATCGGATGCTCTATGAGGAGAATAAGGAATGTGTACTATGTCACCAACAAGAGGAGTCCAATGACCACTTATTCTTTGAGTGCCCCACCACTAGGGCTCTTTGTGACAAAGTAAAGCAATGGTTAGAAATTCAACATGATTTTTCAACGTTAAATGAGCTATTTCAGATTTTTGGACAACATTACAAAAATGCCAACCGCAAGACGAAGGCTCGATATCTTGGCATCTCAAGCATGATTTATGTGCTTTGGGAGGTCCGTAACAAGTCTCGCTATGAGGGGAAGGCACCAAACGAGGAGATGATGCTTCGGAAGATTCAAATACACGTGTTCCGATTTTTATGATTTTATTGAATACGTTACTTGTTGGGTGTTGATGTCTTGAAGAGTTCAGTGTTGAAAGTATGTAAGTGATTGAATGTGTCACATTGGGCGACATGTGCTCAAATGATGTGTTTTGTTGTTGATGCGCGTAGGAGGACTTACCTCAAATGTAGAGGTCCAAGCTCCAAGATAGACTTGTATGCTTTGATTCTACTTTGAGAGTATTTAACTCTCAAAGTATATTTATACAATATGTATCTTTTTTAAAAAAAAAATGTGAGGTGTGTTCAAAAATTTTGAACAAGTGTCGAAGATAAATTGAATAAGAAATCATACGGCAGTAAAGAAAGTAGACACAAATAGATTAATTAAATATACGAAGTCAAAAATTGTAATTGTGAATGTTAGTTTAATTTGAATCAATTTGCATTAAATTATAATTTTGATTAAAAATAATAAATCAATAATATTTATTATATTTAAAATCTTTAGAGATTTTAAATTATAGATAGTAATCAATCAATATTCATGATTACTTTAATCACTTATTTGAATTCTATAATTAATTTTTTAATAAAAATTGATGTGAATGGTTAAGAAAATAACTTATCCTTTTTAATAGAAGTTATTTTAAAAAAAAACAAATATTACCAAAAGAAAATTTTCTATTATCTAAAAAAATTCTATTACGTATGATTTTCTATTATATTAAAATATTAAAATTTTTTACTAAATAAATAAAATCTAATTTAATTTATTTTTAAAAAAGTAGCTTGAAATTATTTTATTAAATCAATTATTTCATTTATTTATTTATTTATGGTGCAAGAGTCACGAAAAATTATATTTTGAATAAAGACGAGACAATATTTTCTTAATTTGGAAGTATATAGTTATATATATTAAAATATTAAAAATGGTGATAAATTTAGGAACTAACTGAATTTATTGCACAGTTGTTCGAAGTTCATGTCCTTCGGCTTGGCGCAGCTATAAGGCAAGTCATCGTCCATGCGTATGAGTATGACCATCGGAAGCGAAGGAGATCAGCAATTAGGGTCTTTGCGTCCACCAAAATCTCCCTATCCTCGTCCCGATGGCACCGTGCAATTCCCTTCCCGATGGCAAGCTTGTCTTCTTAGCAATCTACACCGCAGTTGTCGCCGGCATCGTCTTTTCTGCCCTTGTAATCCTCTCCTCCCTCGCCGTCGATGGGGGTAGCGGAAGGACGTTCTACTACTTCGACAGTAGGCTCTATTCTTCTGCGTCTTCTGTTTCGCTATCATCACTTCCTTCTCTTTCCCCTCCGCCGAGTAGTTAGTAAAACACTTGTCTGTCTTATTAGATGTTTCTCATTATCTATTGCTTCCTGCATTGTTCCTTGTTCCTTGTATTAATATGGACTAATGTAGTCCATTTGTGCTGCTTGAGTTTAAAATTCATGTCACTGTTTATAGATCCATGATCCGCACATTGTATATGTTCACCTTACAGATGCATTTATTTCTTTGGTCTAGCTTCCAGCTGCAAGAGTTGTCTTTTATTTTCTCTCCAGGAGTCCGATTCTGACAAAAAGAAAGGAGAAATCAAGTCTTAGGAGTGATACAGAAAAGGCCATTGGGACTACTTTTCTTCTATGCCGTTTCAAGTTCTCTTGACCCATAAATACTCTTGTTTCTATCATCATTAAATGTGTTGCCTGATTGATGATTTAAGGCATTTCATTAAGAACCCCAGCTGCTGGTTCAATGCCCCTGGTTTTGAAGTTGCACTCTATATAGATCTTCAGCACTAATCCAGATGTTGTTTATATTACAATTTTCAAGCGGGTTGCTGCATAGAATGATTTTAGATGGTCACTCTTGCTATCTTTTAATTTCTTTTCAATTAATGGAACCTTCTTTAGCAACTCAGGATCATACTAAGGAGTGAAGGTTTTGCAGTTGCTTTGCTTATTGAATGGGGATCTATCTTATATTTCTTGTTATTTATAACAGTTGACGTTTCAACAGAATGAGATAGAATCTGTGCTATTATGTTCTTCTATGCAAAAAAAATATCTTTGGATTCATATGCTTTTCTTGATTTTTAATGGATTTTTATGTTATTACGTCTGAGAAAGATCTTATTCTTACAGTTACTAGAACTCCGAAGCGACAAACAGAGCCTTCTAACATGTTTACAAGAGCCATATGGGATGTACCACTTGATACTAAAATGCCTGACTTGAAGTTGTTTCAGCTAACTAAGGATATGGTGAAGCATCGTGCACAAGACAACATTATTATTGTGACATTGGGAAATCATGCATTCATGGATTTTATCGTGAATTGGGTCAAACACCTAACAGATCTTAATATCAATAACCTTCTTGTTGGTGAGTTAGCCACCTTATAACATTGCTAGTATGTTATTGTGAAGAAGTTTATAACAATTAACTGAGTCCTTTTTGAACAGGTGCGATGGACACCAAACTATTGGAGTCTCTTTATTGGAAAGGGATTCCAGTTTTTGAAATGGGTAGTACAATGGAAATGAACGATGTTGGCTGGGGTTCCCTTGCATTCCACAAAATGGCAAGAGAAAAAGTATTGTTGATAAATGTTCTCCTACATTTTGGCTATGAGATACTAATGTGCGATACGGATATGGTTTGGTTAAAGGTATATATTGTCATTGTTAATTTGATAGGTTAGAGAGCTTGTTTGCAGAGGTATGAAACTAGGATAAGTAAAATAGGTGCTTGAACTCTTCATCTACCCATCGATACCCATGTCAAACACTGACACTTGGAGTGAACACTATTCATCATGTGTAAATTTTTTTTAGAGTTAGCAATTGAAGCTAGGTAGTAGAATTCTAAAAGATCGACAAAGAGATTGTGGTCCACCTTAATTTAGTTGAAAATTTAGGAATGACACCTTAGTGATAGAAAATAGAAACGTGGTTAGGAAATTGGTATGGGATGTTACCTTGTCTTCCTCTCACATCGCCCTCCCTCATTTGCACACACGTGTCGACCTACTAGCTTTCACACCACCCTGGTCAAATTAGGCACACACTTTATTTCCCCCCTCATGCGCACACACTTTATTTCCTCCCTCATGCTCATCGATGTTGTCCTTGTCTATGCTACCTTGCTTGTTCCCATTGACATTGCACTACTCCTCCCAAGCTACCTTGCTGGCATCACTGTGCCTTCCACCCTAGCTTGTAGAGGGAAAAGTTGACTTTTTGAGTCCCATTTTGCAAAGAGAGCCCACATTCTCCCAATCTTGGGCAGACGCACTGAGCAACTTCTACCTAGAGTTTTACTAAGGTAAATGAGGGGAGATGGCCTTGAAAATTATGCTCTACTCTCCTTTCCCTTCCGTAGGGGAATCACAACCTAACTTAATAACATGTATATTTAATCAATCTTGGGATAAGATAGTAATCTCATATATGCCATGGTGTCATTCATGATTCTATGATTATATACTAGTTGTGTTTTTTTTTTTCTATGATCTATATCTCTCAAATCAAGCTCTGATTAAACCATATTAATTTTTATATCACTCATATTGGGTTCTATATTATTTGTTTTGCTCTATATCAAGTGGCATAGGAAAGAATATTAGATTATCATCCCTGTGCCACCGTTGTACCAATCATGCCATATTTATGGAACATAACCTTTTTTTATTTCTCTTGATAAGATACAATATTTAAATTTGTGGTTCTAGTTCAATGAAGGCCTTGTTTTGTTTCCTTCTCACATTGTAATTTTATTATTATTTTTTTCATTTGTATGAAACAGAATCCACTTCCATATATTGCTCGTTTTCCCGAAGCTGATATCTTAACATCTACTGATCAAATTAGACCAACAATCACTGATGATAGTTTAGAAGTCTGGCAAAAAGGTATGCTCTGCTAATATCAAACCAAATCCTGATTGTATCTTTTGGTCTTTGCTCTCTTTTGATTATTGGTAATTGTCATGGCAATTGTTTGTGTGATATGTGAAGCTTGGAGAAAGTCATGCTTTGACAACAAATGAGATGCTGATATGCAATAGTGGAGTCATGACCCCAGGGTTATTGGGGGAAAAAAATATAATTTAGTTTAGTTTTATAACAAATTTTTTATCAAAATTCAAATAGTTCAATGATGATAGATTTATTTTTTTAATTTTTTTATAAACATAATATTTATCAGTATATATTATATTGTGGTTTGTTTTGGAGTTGTTTTTACAATTTGATGATGGTTTGAGTTAATTTTTGATGGACTAGTTTTATTTAATGGGCGTAGTTTAATTTTATTGGGTTGTATTTGATTCCCTATGGACTTTTTAAAATCACGTGAAATCAATTTTTTTGTCATATTGATAAAATTTCTGATATCATATCAAACAAAATATGATATATATATATATATATATATATATATTTATATCCTTCTAACTATTATTGAATAGGTTAATTGAGCAATAAAATTCAAGTCTTAAACAAACTACCTGTAACAAGTTGAATTAAATATTCTATTGAAAAGAAAGCATTATAAAATTATGTATATATAAGACATTCAATCCAGAAATTATATAATAATCTGATTATTTTTGAAATTATCATTATATAAATAATATGAATTATATAATGTAACAATGAGAGTAAATTTCCAAAATTACATAATTCTTTCTTTCTACAAGATGGAAACTATTTATTTAACAAAAATCTTTACACCTACAATTTAATTCTTGTATTACATGCATTTTCTTGATTCATGATTTATATTGAATTAAGATGATTTAGTACTATGTAATGTAATTAAAGAAAAATATTTTAAGCATAGGAAATTTAAGACAATAATATATGATGCAAACGAGAATTCATTATGAGGTTAGATGGGGAAAAATAATGTGGGGGAAAGGAGCATAATGTGATTGGAGTCTATGAAAGTGGGTGCAACATTTTAAATTTTTAGTTTCATTATTGTATAAATCTATGCACCCTTTGCTTATTTGTGGGGCTTAGTGGAACAATTGCACTTATTGAGCATTACATGGTTCTGCTAATGTTGATATTCAAGCTTGGATATTTATTATTTACTTTATTCTTTAGCTCAGTTCATTGGTTATAAGTTTGTGTACTCATAAATGCTATGTGAAGTTCCACAGGATTTCCTTAGTCTATGCAATATTTTCAATTTTGATGGACATGGCATCAACTCATGATGTGACTATCTACATTTGAAATTTATTGTTGCAGTAGCTAGCCAACATATGCTCGATACAGTTTGATAGTCTTTTTTTATGTAATTTTATTTCACGTGACTAGAATTTTAAGAAATTCTTTCAGTAGGCTCCAGAAATGGGATAATATGAATCTATATGATAACCATTTAAAGAATGCACTAGTTTAGTGGGCTTATTTTCAGTTGTGAAGATATCAAAGAATTTATTGTATACATTCTCTATATGTTAGTGATAAGGTCTTTGTACGAGTTTAAATAGTCATTCTAATGTCATATTCTAACAAGTGAACTTTGAAGTTACCAAAAAACTTGGTCTCAGATATACAAGAACATGGTTGCTACATCCTAATTACATCATAAAACCAACATTTCTCTTGGTGTGATGTGAAGAGCTTGGTAATAACATGGCTGGAGTTGGGGTTTCTTGGCTATTGACCATTTCCATAATTGCTACTCTACCCTGATTTTGTTACCTAGTAATCAAATTTGGTATGAATTCAGATAGGAAGATCAGTACCCTAGTTGGTTTTTTCACCCACTTTAGTGTTGAGGTTGGTGAAACTAGCGTGGATTGCAATATAGTTGTTCTTACTTGAATTAGGATGGTTGCAAATTTTGTGGTGCTTTTGGATATTATTTGCTTGTTTGTTAGATCTTGTGTTTGCTTTTTAAGTTAGTTAACTTTGGGCTTTGGTTTAGGTGAAAATTGTGGGTGTCCAACCCATTGGCATTCATTTATTGAGAAATATATTGTTTAGTTGGAATGACATATGAACTTATGTCCTTATAGTTCTGGAATTATTTAACTAATAGTCTCCTCTCTTATCATTAATAGTAACTGGTGCTTACAATGTTGGACTTTTTCATTGGCGTCCAACTGTTCCTGCAAAAAAGTTAGCAAAGGATTGGAAAGATATGGTCTTAAATGATCCAAAAATATGGGATCAGATTGGCTTTAATGATCTTCTTAAGAAAATTTTAGGTCCATCCATTAAAGGAGCAAACGGACTAGTTTATGCTTTTGATGGGTCCCTAAAGTTGGGTATACTACCAGGCAGCATTTTCTGCAATGGGCACACATACTTTGTCCAGGTAACTCATTGTTGCTTATCCAAACTTGGCATAATATGATATGCTTCATATCATTCACTATTTACATAACAATGGCTTGAAAACAATTCTCTGAAATATATTATCAGGCTGTTCACCATCAGCTCAATTTAGAGCCATATGCAGTGCACACCACCTTCCAGTATGCAGGTACCGAAGGAAAGCGCCATAGATTGCGGGAGGCTATGCTTTTCTATGACCAACCTGCATACTATGATTCAGCAGGTATTTTTTTTTGTACAACAGGATTCATCTTCTTCATGCTAAGTTAAATATTCCATCTTAGGTGTCTATTTGACCTTTATGCTTGACTTTTACTACACAACAAATAAAAAGCTATTGTATATTGGTAGTTGACTAAACCTAAAATCATCTTGTGCACAATCAAGTCATTTGGAAAACATTAGGGGCAATGACGAATCAAAGCGACATGCATACAATTCAAGTACCTAAGAGGAGCTATCAACATCAGGGGAGTGAGAAATGTGAGGTCCCGAAGTAGGATTTATTGTACACAGTCTTATCCTGCTTTGCAAAACATTATTTCCGACACTCGAAGTCATGACCTATAAATCACACGGTAACAACTTTACTATTGTGCAAGGCTCCCCTTCTAAATTACATATTATAACAAGATTTAAATTTATAACGGATATATATTATATTTATAGTAGTTTAAAAATAACATTGTACATTATACAATAGTGTTATATATAATAATTATATATTTTTATTATATAAATAATATATCTATTTTATATAAGTTATTATATAATTAATATATCTATTTTATATAAATTATTACATAATTGATACCTCTATTTTATTTAAATTATTTTATAGATAATACATTTCTTATTATATAATTTTTTATATAATTAATATATTTGTTAGTAGATATAAATTATTCTTAACAAATATAAGTTATCAATTATAATTATTATATAATGTTAATATAATTTGTTATCAATAGATATAATAGTAATTATATCTACAATAGATTATTTGTTATATAATAATATTATATAATAAATTGTCAATTATATAATGTTATAAATTATTAGTTATATTGTTATATGATAAAACTAAGAGATAATAGTTAACAATTCTTTATCAATTTATAATGACCTGATATAAGATGAAGATTTATATAATAATTATTATATCTCATAATAATAATTATATATAATAGATATAATTACAATTATATAACATTAATTATTATATAAATTATCAATTTTTATCTAGTATAATAATTTATATAACAGTTTTTATTTCAAGAATATATATACATACATACTTATGATTGTGGTTTAAATAGTTTAATTTTTATTAGTACTTGTAACCCATTTAGTTATTCGAATGTATCAACAAAATTATTTGATTTATTCAATTAATGATTTTTATCAAAATATATTTTTTGTGCTTATTATTATAACGGTTATAACAAGTATATATTATTTGTAATAATTAATTAATCAATTATTAATTAAATATTTTTAGCTATTGATTGAATAATTTTGTATTTAATAAATATTGTATTAATGTGTTTACTTGGTGTAAATAGTAATAGTTTTATAAATGTATTTATTTGTTATAAATGGTTTTATCTTTTTTGATACTCTAACCTTTTAATGGTGCATGGATAGACAAATGACATTGAAGAACAAATTTATGGTCCATTATAGAATCAATTTAATTGACAATGTTTACATTGTGATATGATTGGACTTGGTGGTGAAGTCAGATGCCTCAAATAGTGTCTAAAAATTCCTTAAGAAATTTATTGTGTAATGAAAGGGGAACTTGATGCTAAAAAATATCAAGTACAAACAATAACAATATGAAGATTTTGATAGACAAGCTTTTGGAGAACCTGTCTATGATATGATGAATTTGAAGGTTGTGATAGTGATATACCAAATGACTAAGAATCTGTAGTTACTCTTTGTGCCTCAAAAGTTGAGTATGAGTATGAGCAACAAATGTGACAATACATTATATAGGTGGTGTTAGTGGAAGTGACTTAATTTGTGCTAATGGAGTGACTCAATTTATAACACCAACACTTGCACTTCTCCCTAATGTTCATGTAGCGATTGCACTACTTCCACTAGCACCCACTGAGCCACTTCCACTAGCAGTACTTGTATCACCACCATCACTAAGTTAAATTGGTTGATTATGTTTTTTTGATAGGACAAAAATGTGAATTTGATATTGTTGATATTGATTCAATGACCTTTCTTAATGAGGCTAGCAAAAAATTGATTTGTCAAAGTATCATAATTTTTTTTTCATTCCAACCAAATTCCCTTAATGTAGTGAACAATACGTACTATCATAGCATTGTATTCAACATCTAATAATTCTAGTCCTAGTATCTAAGCTCTAACTACATATGGAATTCTCAGTCCGTACCTAGGTGAATAAGGGAAGGAGATTAAGGTATGTACCATATTGTGCAATAAGCAATAGGGTCAACTCTATTTGGTAGTTGATTAGCTAGAGTTAATAGCTTTGTTGATTAAGCCACCATCAGTTGACTTGAATACTTCAACAGTTGACTAACACTAAACTCAGCTACGAATAGAAAATATTTTATTAGCCACGAATAAAAAATATTCTATTTGTTGACTCATTAACTTTAGTTGACTACTTAACTACGACTATCTTAATGGTTGAGTGTTTAGTTAAGTTGAAGACTACCCTCTCCTAGGTATAAGTTTCTCAACTCTCAACTCACTTAAGAATTTAACTTGCATCTCTTTTGCCAGAAGACCATCATTCGTTAGACCTTTCATCCCTTTGATATATTGAACTCTCCGCTTGCTCCATGTGCCATCCTTCATGCTTTGCCTACATAACTTCCCTCCTCTAGCTCACTGCACTCCATGCTTCTCATCCTTCGGTCCTTGAGATGCCCCATACTATGCTTCTCTCTAATCTCTTTAGATCTTGAGCCATTGTGTCATCATCGACCTTGGCCATGTCAAGTCATTTCATATGTATATCTATTGAGTCTTGCACAACTTCATACATATATGAAAGTATAAAACCCTAACTTAAAACTCTTTGCCCAAGTATTAAAATTCATAATCAATCCAGCTCACTAAGGGCAAGTCTTTGTCTCCATTGATCTTCATGTGATGTGAGACAATGTGAAAGCCTTCGTTTGTCGCCTCATTATCCCTGATCATGTCATAGAAGAAGTCACGAACAAGTTCTGTTCATATAGGGTTGGTGCTTGGGCTGAGCACCGACCCTAGGTGGAAATGTCTACAAACATATTCACTTGAGTTTTGTGAAAGGTTCGTTGGTTTGCTTTGTTCCTCTCGGCAAGTTCCATGTGCTAGTCAATAGGCGGAATGAAATGTGAAGTTTCGCGATAGGTTCGTTGGTCTGCTTTATTCCTCTTGATGAGTTTCATGTGCTAGTCGATAGACGTAATGAAATGTTTTATCCATGTCGACCAACAGAATAATATTTTAATCCTTGATTAATACTAAAATGAATGTCATGCATTGGATGGGAGTATTAGTTTTTGTAGTATTTAGTATTAGGCTAATATTAGGAGTTGGGCTTGGATAAAGAAAACTTAGGCATGTACAAATATAAAATATGATAATCATTGTGTAAAATATAGAGTTGTGCTAGTTGGCACTAGCGGAACTTATCATTTTATTTGTCGACTAACACCGGCACCAGCACTAGGTGGCGCAGTAAGGCAGCAACGATCTCGTAGTTAGGTGAGGTTGTCGTGAAGTAGCAAGGCTATCGCAACCTCGCTGCCTCGCTGCCATGCGGGGGTCGTGGGCCTAGCTTCCTGGCGGAGGTTGCTGTGTTTTTTTTTCTTTTTCTTTCTTATCTCTATCTTTTTTTTCTTTATTTTTTTGAACTGATTAGTTCCTTTTCCTTTTCTTTAGTTTTATAACCATTAATTTCTTTTTTTCCCCTTTCCCTTGTAATTCCTTTCCCTCCTTAAACACAAAGGGTAGAGACTAAAGACAAAAGGAAAAAAAACTTTTTAAGGATGGAGTTCCTTTCCCCCTATCACCTATCTATAAAGGTAAACACAAAAACTAAGGGAGAAAAATTATCTCTTTAAGGATAGAGGAAAAAAAAACCTCTTTCAGGATAGTGGGAGTGGATTGTTGGAAAGATAGCAAAGAAAATTAAATATAATATAATCCCTAAATACTACTATGATTAAACTAAATTATTATATATATATATATAAATTTAGTTTAATTCTAAATAGATTAAAATAAATTAAATTAAATCCAATTTACAACTACTTGATCCTAATCACCACTCTAGTGAGCTTTAATCAATTCTAATTTTTAAAATATTAATTTAATTTGACTTAATTAATTATTTAAATAAAAAAATTACATTAATTTATAAATAATTTTAAATTTTCAAATAAATGTAACATAATCAATCTTTAAAATTATCGAAATATATCTAAAGATGTCGAAACCGAATATGACGACCATTATAAATGCAAAGTCTCAAACTTGATGCCTCTGCAATAAAACTTGAAACTAAAGATCAATCTTCATCACTATTGTAAATGTAAGTTCTTGAATTTGATGCCACTGCAATAAAATTATAATTAAGACTGTTTAATTATGTGTAATAATAATAAAAATATAGATTTTAAATTTATATAATCAACTTGTATAAGATTCAATAAGCATAAAATATCTCATGAGATAATATCAAAATTTGAACTCAATATTCAACATTTCAAATATAACCTAATAGTAAGTGTTTATAGTAATCAAATATTAATAAAATTATTTTTTAGTTAATATATTTTATATTTAAAAAAGTATGAAGACTGTATCGTCACGACACAATACAATACCGAAATCGTATCATTCTAGACATAAATTAACACTTCGGCACAACTTAATTTTAAACCTTGATGTTAACACCTTGCTTTCTAGAACTCTAGTGTCACTGCTCTTTGCTATTATTGTTTTTCATCTTCTTTGTGTGACTTTTGTGCGATTAATAATCGAAATTAAAAGATAAGTCATGGACATGATTCTTCTTATCTCGGTTGATTGCCTTGTTTGATTTTAGATACTAGATATGGGTCGCATCTCATTCAATACTCCTAAAATTGTATTGTCACAAGTGATATTACTTACCTATATAAAGTATATATATCTATATCAGTTCATTGCTCTAACGATGCATTTCAGCCTTAGCGACTTATATTGAGTGGCACTGAAACTATATTTTACTTTTTCCATTTCATGGTTTTCAAATCTTAAGCCATGTTGAAGTTTTAATCATTAACTAGAATAATACGTTTTGGTATCATGCTAATGTTCTAATGTACGGTGTTAGTGGTGAATTGAAAGTGGAATAAGAAAATGAAAAAGGAAAAGAAGAAAATAGGACAACTATCTACTTAGATTGTGATTTTATCTAGAATGATATAGTTTTGATATTATGTTGTATAGACACAAACTATAAAAAAATAATATTATTTTAATTTATCTTTGACCAGTATGCTGTAGTATGCAAAAGGGTGTTGAGTGTCAGCATGACACTATACTCGTTAACATGATTGACACAATTGCATATGAAGCATTGCCTATGCTGAGTAGTATTTAATTTCGGAAATTTATAGGAACAAAATTTTTTGATTGTGCTACCTGCTACAGAATGAGATTTCAAACTTTGGTTCATTTAATTATGTGGTAAGCAAGGATTGAAATCTTGAGCCGTTTGCTCGATATCGACGAAATTTTTCATTCCGCTAGTGGACTGACACTGGCATAGCGTTTCAGCCGGGATACTGTCTGGAGGCATCGCATAGTCCTCTGAAGGTCGCATAGTCCTCTGAAGGTGTCGCGCGGGCCCTGGTCATGATCGCGCGGGGCCTGGTCGCCTTCGTGATCGCACGGAATCCGGATTTTTTAAAAAAACTTAAGTTTTAATAATTACGTAGGTTAATAATTTTAATCAACTCCTAGTTATAGTTGGGATAATTTAAATAAACTCAATTAAAGCCTCATAAAATTATCTTATTATTTTTTTAAAAAATATTTTATTTTTTATTTTTAAATATTTAGATTAAATTTTTTATTTTTAGTTAATATATTTTATATTTTAAAAATACCAAAACTATACCAGCACGACACGATACAGTACTGAAACTATATCGTTTCGATCTGGGACTGAAACCTCGGCGCGGCTCGCTATTGTAAACCTTGGTGGTAAGTAATTACTAGCAATTTTACCATTCTATCTTGTATGTTGTAAAATCAATATATCAATTTAACAATCATTATCCTTTCACTTTCTTGGTTTTGGGTTTTGTAGGAGGTTTCTTATCATTCAACCCAGCCATTCCAAGAATTCTATTGTTTGATGGCCCACGTACTCTACATTCTCACTTCTCTCTCATGAATTACCAGGTAGAATTTTAAGTCTAAATTTATGAAGATCTTGCCTATTTGATGTCTCAAAGTGATCAAGTAGGCCAATAAATATTCTTCTTTATTATTTCAGATGAAGCTGATAAGGACTGCACTTGCTGTTGCCTCTTTATTGAAGAGAACACTGGTGAGGTTTCATGCCCATAAAAGAAATGAACTTGTACCTAAAACTTTTACATATAATCATTATACACAATGCAATATGGTTTTCTAACACTTTTTTATGTCTGTAGTTTAATTTGACATGTATAAATTCGCTTTTCACACACACACACACACATATATATATATATGTTTTTTCTGGTTTTATTAACCTGATAACTGATTACCATAAAATTAAAAGTGTTTTCATTTACTATAGTCGATCATATCTCATTGCTTTACAGCGTTGAGGTGTTTCTTGCTTATCAAGTATCAGTAGAAGTTGTAATGATATGCCAATAGGTCATTTGGTATTGTCACGTCTCGGGAGGCCGTCCGAAAAATTTCGATAGCATCTTTCCTGTAACAATGATATTCCCTGAATACATACTGAGATATACAGGTCACATGGCTGAAATAAGGACTACATGTCCTTTAACACACCACACAGATACATAACATATAACATATAAGGTCCACACGGCCACAACTACTACTATCACATGCATATAACCAAAATAGACAAAATACGACATCTCTAAATGAAAGCATACAACCACGAATGTAAATCCAGAAAATCCGATACTCACAACAAGTTTATAAGTCCACAACTACAACCATATCGAATGCAACAAAAATCCGAACAAACCAACACATACAAATATCCTCTGATGTGAGATGAATACAGTCGGCCAGATCTCCAAACTCCTAGTACTATCCACCTATTTGCTACCTGGGGAGAAAACAAGACAATCCCAGGGCTGGGTAGTGAGCATTAGATACTCAGTGGATACAGAATAGAAGTGCATGTACAAATAGATCAGCAGGAATAACAAAAGTGTACAGTCCAGAATGAATATGTATAGACAAGATAAATGATAATCAACAAATAACAGGAATCAGTAGATAATATGAATCATGGTCATAAGAATCATATAAATGTAATCATGTATGTAATGTCACGTAGTGCAACAATCATAGCAAACAAGTGCAACAGCCACATCCATATAAGTAAAGTAAACTATGTAATAACCTACCAACGAATGTATGTAAACATGCAACAACCATCGCAATCAAATGCAAGTCACTGTCTGCACTCGCCATCCCCAATCACCCCCCAGGACAGTGAACTGGGGCGCACAACAGGACATACTGCACAGGCTCTAACAACTAACCACCACCAATCTAGTGGGGAGTGGGCAGTATAGCAGGAGGGCAATATAGCCAGTCCTGGTCGCACCCAACTATAGTGCAACATATGCTCTTACCCCTGTATCTCACCACAACACGGTGCCGGGCAAGAGCCAACAAGAACAGCCAATAATGCTGTCATCAACACCTATAACTAGCATGTGGATGTAATGATGATCATCCCAACATGTAATAGCTACAATTAATTAGCATGCTCAACAGGAATCATGAGAAGTCAACATAGGTCAATGATACAACAGTAATACTGTTCTAACAGTGGATAAATCAATCAGAATCAATTAACATGTATCAAGCAACGAATAATACTAGTATCAACAGGGTAAATGACATAGATAACAAGAGTATCAGCATGATACACATAGAATTTCTTTGATAGACAATGATAATGCTTGTACCCTTTCTGAGTTGAAAAATAACGAACACATTTTAATGCCCTTGGGTTTAGCTTCCTTCTATTTTGACTATGCACAAATGACCATTTTTTCTTTTTGTGATTCTATTTTTTTGTGGTATATTGACACAAGATGACTCATGTACCATCCCTTCTTTTTGAAAATAAAGAGTTAAGGGTAGATTGAAATAATCCCTAGCATTATCTGTTCTAAATCTTTCAAAATTTGTTCTAAACCTTTTCATTTTGACTCTATATTGTTTTTTATTCATGGAACAAAAAAATGGGAGGATATTACTAACATCCAATTTATGTTTGAGTAAAAAAATTCAAGTAACATGAGTACAATCATCAATGAATGATAAACTATTTTGTTATTTCAATTGGAGTGCATGACCTTGTTCGTGCCCTATGCGGCTTAAAATCCCTTCACCTTTAATATCTTTGACATTGGCTCCCAAAATTTATGTAAATTATCACTTCACCTTTACTATATTAGACAAAAATCATAATACCCCTACACTTTTCATATATATCTCATTTCGCTATGAATGGTTGACCTTGAAATTAAATATCTGCTATATGAAAAAAAATAAGAAAAGGAGTGAAATGAAAAATGTAATTCGGGCCATAAATGAGTCGATCTGAATAAATTTATTATGTTTAAATTTATTTGATAAGTTAAGTTTAAATGAACTAAATCATTTAAAATGTTGTTCAAACTTAATTTTAATTTTTTATAAATTTAAATTTAATTTGTTTAGATGTGATTAAGCTTTCAATTAAGTTTGTTTAATTTTTAAAATTTTATATTTTAAAATTTATTTAATTAGTTAGCTAGTTTTATATTACAAATTTATTTATTTATTTTAAGAATTAAGACTTTTATTTATTTATCTTCTTTATATTGTATATTATATTCAATATATGTACATTGTTCATGTTTATTTAATAAAATAAGTCAAATTAAGTGGAGTTTAAAATTAAAATATTATTCAAACTTAATTTTGTTTCATTTTTACAAATTTAAAGAGGATTTATTTAGATGTAATTAAGCTTTCTATTTGTTGTATTATTAATAAACACGATAAAAAATTATTCAAAACATAAATAATAATAATAATCTCTTTTATCATGTCTGAGTTTAACATTCAAGATAATTTAATGATGATCTAACAGCTGATACTAGTTTAGTCATAAAAGATACAAAATATTCAAAACATAAAGAAGAATATATTCAGGGAGAAATTCTTTTGATAATCGCCAAAACATGCAAATAAAGCAGCTTCTTGCCTAATTCCTATCATACAAACATGGAAAGACAGAGTAGATCAAAGAAAATAATTTTGAGTTACACAACCAATGAAGCAAATCAATGTTGTGTCAATTAGGCATACTGATGCTACCAATGGACCTGATGTTTATTTGTAGCAGTAGACTTTCTCTCGTATCAAACTCAACCAAGTGCTTGATTAAATCAAAAGAAATTAATGAGAATAATTGAGAGAGATCAAAGTGTACTATAACAATTAAAGGAGGGTGGTTACCTTCATTTTATATTATATTTACATAAGACTCCAACATAATAAATGACATAATACCTCATATGGGTCTAAACGATATAATATCACATAGCTAAAATTACGGCAAAACAAATTATTAGCGTGATAATGTATAAAAAAATATAGAAATGATAAGTTCTATGATAATCTAGGAACTAAAAAATTGGGAGAAAGATATTTATTGCATTGAAAAAGCTAGATGTTGGAAATTTGACTTAGGCAATGATAGATGCATAAAACAAGAAAGTGAAAAAATTCTAGTTAAGGACAATGCAATTAAGAAACGAATGGGAATGAAATTATCAAAAGTTTGTTGTATAAAGCTAAGTAGGCAACTCAATCAAAAATAAAGTCTGAAATTTTGCTCAAAGCACAAACACCACCCAATATGAAATAAAACATTATTTATTTCATTAACTTGTGTAGATGTGCTGACCATCAACATAGCATATTGGAAGGGAGACACCTGGTTGGGATGATGCCTTCATTTGTTCTGCATTACAATAAAAATTTTTACAAGCAGTGGAATTTACAGAACTATACATAGCTAATGAACTCAATACTCAAGTTCACTTGTTTTGAAGCAATGCTACATCCCCATGTTAATTGCAATACAGAGATGAAAGCCTAGAAACCACAAGGAAACTGGCTAGCCATTCAATGAATTATACTCTATATAATATTTTATAAGAAATAACTTTAGCCTGCAGCTCAATATCTGAAGAACGAAGATACAAGTGATAAATAGTAAGTGAGAAGTAGAAATATTGTGGTAAAAAAATAGTGAAGTCTCGCATGCATTGGAGACTCAAGGTTGCCAAATTCCTACAGTATAAAAAGAAAACTATAAACTCTAAGAAATACAAGAAAGAAAATGTGCATTTATTTATATTTTCAAATAAAACAAGGAGATGGAGATTGTTTACTTCACTAAAGATAACATGTCATTATCTGTTTTACTTGCTAGAAACTATTGTTATGAATATAAATGCGTGCTAAGAATGTAGCACAATGTCCAGATGGAGAGCAGTACTTACTCTGACCATACTTGCAATAGCCAAAGCCGTCTTAAAGGAGACAGATAGGTAAGTATAATTCATCGGACCAAGAAATCAACTAGTGGTATAGCCATCAATTTGGGTTGGGCCCACCGGGTTGGCCCGCCCTGCCAAACAATTTAGGCGGGTTAGGTTGAAATTTTATCAACCCATTTTAAGATGGGTTTAGATGGGTTGACTTGCTTAGGCCCGCGACGCATGGGTTGGCCTGTGACGGGCTTGGGTTGGTCCGCGGGTTGAGAAAGTTTATTAATTTATTTTAAAATTTAAAATTAAAGTAGAAAATTCAACGAATTAATGGGCTTTATTCTAAATTCAATTTAAACTATAATCCAAACTTAAAATTTTTAATATTTTTAATATTTTTAATATTTTTTATTTTTTGATAGGCCCGTGGGTTGATCCGCCTAACCCGCAACCCGCTTTTGGTTGGATTGGGTTGGAGATTTCTCAACCCGCCAAGTTGGTGGGTCGGCCTGCCCTGAACCGCTATATGATGAGTTTTTAGTGGGTTGATCCGGTCTCGCTATGGGTTGACTCGTTTGACAGTTCTACTAGAAATATTAGTAGTAGAAGGACCTCAAATATCACTATTCTTCCCTAAAATATTAAAAGTAGAAGCATGTTTTAAAATTTCAAGCCGTATCAGAGTTTTGATTTTATGACTGATATGATTTTGGTACTTCAATAATTAGGAACAAGTAGGATTAAATTAAATTCATATTTAATTTATTTTATTAAGTGCGAGAAAATTTGTTCCTATATATTTAAGGAGAAAATAAATAAGAAAAAATTACAAAAAATAAAATTTTATATAAAAAATAAAATATGGGAAGAAGGAGAAAGAATTAAAGAGGGGAAAGAATTAAGTTTAAAAAATAAAAAAAATTGTAGATTTTTTTTTAAAAAAAAAAACTCAGCATTGCACGAGCCATAGACACGGCTCGCACGAGCCTCCGCGCAACCGCGGGGCTTGCCTAACACCTCCGCTATGACTGCCTATCATGTAGTGTTGGTGTCAGCATCGTGTTAGTTGGCGGGTGGAATGAAATATTTTTCCCGTGCTGTTTGATACGGTATGAGATTTTAAACCATGAGTAGACGGACCTCAAATATCACGGTGTGAATGAGATAAAAAGAAAAATAACTTCTTTTATTGCTTAATGGAAAAAAACATGTTTGTGTTTAGCAAATTCACACACTTCACAATGGATACTCTCAACATATATACTTTAGAATAAATATGGAAATAAAATTGTAATGGTTCTAAATGATGGATATCCAAGTTGGTGTGGTGAATTCAAATTTTATTATTATCACATGAATAAAGTTCTCAACATTTGAACATAATAGAGCTCATCTCCTTTTTTAACATGTTCAATCATTCTCCCTGAATCCTTGTTCTGAAATACTCAACTATTATAAAAAATCACATTGAAACATAAAGCTTGAGTAAGCATTTAGATAGAGATAATGCTTGTGGATACTGCAGATATGAAGGACATGGTTAATGATGAGCTTAATTTAACATCTACATCTGCGTCAAAGAATCATCAATTTAAATGGAGGATGGAAACAAGCCATGAATGAAAAACTAAAGGCATTAAAGAAACTCAAGATGTGGGGAATCGGTAAAGTTGCAGCAGAAAAGAAACCTGTGAGGTGTAATGAGTCTACATAAGGAAGTATACAATACATGGATCAATAAAGAGGTGTAAGGAAAGGCTGGTAGCCAAGGGCTACACTCAAACCTATGAGATACCTAGACACCTTTGCTCTAGTTGCAAAAATGTA
>NC_133868.1:13938222-13950199 GCF_044706935.1 Curcuma longa
AGAGACCTATTCTAGGGGAATAAAATATATTTATCCCTAAATATTCTAACAATTCTAATAGTAACCATTAATTTCTTTTTTTCCCTTTCCCTCGTAATTCCTTTCCCTCCTTAAACACAAAGAGTAGAGACTAAAGACAAAAGGAAAAAAAACTTTTTAAGGATGGAGTTCCTTTCCCCCTATTAATTTCTTTCCCCCCACCTATCTGTAAAGGTAAACACAAAAACTAAGGGAGAAAAATTATCTCTTTAAGGATAGAGGAAAAAAAAACCTCTTTCAGGATAGTGGGAGTGGATTGTTGGAAAGATAGCAAAGAAAATTAAATATAATATAATCCCTAAATACTACTATGATTAAACTAAATTATTATATATATATATATAAATTTAGTTTAATTCTAAATAGATTAAAATAAATTAAATTAAATCCAATTTACAACTACTTGATCCTAATCACCACTCTAGTGAGCTTTAATCAATTCTAATTTTTAAAATATTAATTTAATTTGACTTAATTAATTATTTAAATACAAAAATTACATTAATTTATAAATAATTTTAAATTTTCAAATAAATGTAACATAGTCAATCTTTAAAATCATCGAAATATATCTAAAGATGTCGAAACCGAATATGACGACCATTATAAATGTAAAGTCTCAAACTTCGATGCCTCTACAATAAAACTTGAAACTACAGATCAATCTTCATCACTATTGTAAATGTAAGTTCTTGAACTTGATGCCACTGCAATAAAATTATAATTAAGACTATTTAATTATGTATAATAATAATAAAAATATAGATTTTAAATTTATATAATCAACTTGTATAAGATTCAATAAGCATAAAATATCTTACAAGATAATATCAAAACTTGAACCCAACATTCAACATTTCAAATATAACCTAATAGTAAGTGTTTATAGTAATCAAATATTAATAAAATTATTTTTTAGTTAATATATTTTATATGTAAAAAAGTACGAAGACTGTATCGTCACGACACAATATAGTACCGAAATCGTATCATTCTAGACATAAATTAACACTTCGGCACAACTTAATTTTAAACTTTGATGTTAACACCTTGCTTTCTAGAGCTCTAATGTCACTGCTCTTTGCTATTATTGTTTTTCATCTTCTCTGTATAACTTTTGTGCGACTAATAATCGAAATTAAAAGATAAGTCATGGAAAGAGATTCTTCTTATCTCGATTGATTACATCGGTTGATATCAGATACTAGATATGGGTCGCATCTCATTCAATACTCCTAACATTGTATTGTCACAAGTGATATTACTTACCTATATAAAGTATATATATCTATATCAGTTCATTGTTATAACGATGCATTTCAGCCTTAGCGACTTATATTGAGGGGCACTGAAACTATATTTTATTTTTTCCATTTCATGGCTTTTAAATCTTAAGCCATGTTGAAGTTTTAATCATTAACTAGAATTATACATTTTGGTATCATGCTAACGTTCTAATGTATGATGTTAGTGGTGAATTGAAGGTGTAATAAGAAAATGAAAAAGAAGAAAATAGGACAACTATCTACTTAGATTGTGATTTTATCTAGAATGATATAGTTTTGATATTATGTTGTATGAACACAAACTATAAAAAAATAATATTATTTCAATTTATCTTTAACCAATATGTTGTAGTATGTAAAGGGGTGTTGAGCGTCAGCATGACACTATACTCATTAACATGATTGACACAATGACATATGAAGCTTGCCTATGAAATCGGAAATTTATAGGAACAAAATTTTTTGATTGTTTGCTCGATCAAACTTTGGTTCATTTAATTATGTGGTAAGCAAATTGAAATCTTCGTTCCGCTAGCGAATGGACTGACACTGGCATTAGCATTTCGGCCGAGATACTGTTTGGAGGCATCGCATAGTCCTTTGAAGGTCGCATAGTCCTCTGAAGGTGTCGCGCGGGCCCTGGTCATGATCGCGCGGGCCCTGGTCGCGTTCACGATCGCATGGAATTCGGATTTTTTTAAAACTTAGGTTTTAATAATCACGTATGTTAATAATTTTAATCAACTCCTAGCTATAGTTGGGATAATTTAAATAAACTCAATTAAAGTCTCATAAAATTATCTTATTATTTTTTTTATTTTATTTTTTATTTTTAAATACTTAGATTAAATTTTTTATTTTTAGTTAATATATTTTATATTTTAAAAATACCAAAACTATACCAGCACGACACGATACAGTACTGAAACTATATCGTTTCGATCTGGGACTGAAACCTCGGCGCGGCTTCGGCTGTGTAAACCTTGGTGGTAAGTAATTTCTTCAGCAATTTTACCATTCTATCTTGTATGCTGTAAAATATCAATATCAATTTAACAATCATTATCCTTTAGCTTCTTGGTTTTGGGTTTGGAGGTTTCTTATCATTCAACCCAGCCATTCCAAGAATTCTATTGTTTGATGGCCCACGTACTCTACATTCTCACTTCTCTCTCATGAATTACCAGGTAGAATTTTAAGTCTAAATTTATGAAGATCTTGCCTATTTGATGTATCAAAGTGATCAAGTAGGCCAATAAATATTCTTCTTTATTATTTCAGATGAAGCTGATAAGGACTGCACTTGCTGTTGCCTCTTTATTGAAGAGAACACTGGTGAGGTTTCATGCCCATAAAAGAAATGAACTTGTACCTAAAACTTTTACATAATCATTATACACAATGCAATATGGTTTTCTAACACTTTTTTATGTATAGTTCAATTTGACATGTATAAATTCGCTTTTCACACACACACACACACATATATATATATATGTTTCTTCTGGTTTTATTAACCTGATAACTGATTACCATAAAATTAAAAGTGTTTTCATTTACTATAGTCGATCATATCTCATTGCTTTACAGCGTTGAGGTGTTTCTTGCTTATCAAGTATCAGTAGAAGTTGTAATGATATGCCAATAGGTCATTTGGTATTGTCACGTCTTCGGGAGGCCGTCCGAAAAATTTCGATAGCATCTTTCCTGTAACAATGATATTCCCTGAATACATACTGAGATATAGGTCACATGGCTGAAATAAGGACTACATGTATTAACACACCACACAGATACATAACATATAACATATAAGGTCCACACGGCCACAACTACTACTATCACATGCATATAACCAAAATAGACAAAATACGACATCTCTAAATGAAAGCATACAACCACGAATGTAAATCCAGAAAATCCGATACTCACAACAAGTTTATAAGTCCACAACTACAACCATATCGAATGCAACAAAAATCCGAACAAACCAACACATACAAATATCCTCTGATGTGAGATGAATACAGTCGGCCAGATCTCCAAACTCCTAGTACTATCCACCTATTTGCTACCTGGGGAGAAAACAAGACAATCCCAGGGCTGGGTAGTGAGCATTAGATACTCAGTGGATACAGAATAGAAGTGCATGTACAAATAGATCAGCAGGAATAACAAAAGTGTACAGTCCAGAATGAATATGTATAGACAAGATAAATGATAATCAACAAATAACAGGAATCAGTAGATAATATGAATCATGGTCATAAGAATCATATAAATGTAATCATGTATGTAATGTCACGTAGTGCAACAATCATAGCAAACAAGTGCAACAGCCACATCCATATAAGTAAAGTAAACTATGTAATAACCTACCAACGAATGTATGTAAACATGCAACAACCATCGCAATCAAATGCAAGTCACTGTCTGCACTCGCCATCCCCAATCACCCCCCAGGACAGTCAACTGGGCGCACAACAGGACATACTGCACAGGCTCTAAACAACTAACCACCACCAATCTAGTGGGGAGTGGGCAGTATAGCAGGAGGGCAATATAGCCAGTCCTGGTCGCACCCAACTTATAGTCAACATACGTCTCTACCCCTGTATCTCACCACAACACGGTGCCGGGCAAGAGCCAACAAGAACAGCCAATAATGCTGTCATCAACACCTATAACTAGCATGTGGATGTAATGATGATCATCCCAACATGTAATAGCTACAATTAATTAGCATGCTCAACAGGAATCATGAGAAGTCAACATAGGTCAATGATACAACAGTAATACTGTTCTAACAGTGGATAAATCAATCAGAATCAATTAACATGTATCAAGCAACGAATAATACTAGTATCAACAGGGTAAATGACATAGATAACAAGAGTATCAGCATGATACACATAGAATTTCTTTGATAGACAATGATAATGCTTGTACCCTTTCTGAGTTGAAAAATAACGAACACATTTTAATGCCCTTGGGTTTAGCTTCCTTCTATTTTGACTATGCACAAATGACCATTTTTTCTTTTTGTGATTCTATTTTTTTGTGGTATATTGACACAAGATGACTCATGTACCATCCCTTCTTTTTGAAAATAAAGAGTTAAGGGTAGATTGAAATAATCCCTAGCATTATCTGTTCTAAATCTTTCAAAATTTGTTCTAAACCTTTTCATTTTGACTCTATATTGTTTTTTATTCATGGAACAAAAAAATGGGAGGATATTACTAACATCCAATTTATGTTTGAGTAAAAAAATTCAAGTAACATGAGTACAATCATCAATGAATGATAAACTATTTTGTTATTTCAATTGGAGTGCATGACCTTGTTCGTGCCCTATGCGGCTTAAAATCCCTTCACCTTTAATATCTTTGACATTGGCTCCCAAAAATTTATGTAAATTATCACTTCACCTTTTACTATATTAGACAAAAATCATAATACCCCTACACTTTTCATATATATCTCATTTCGCTATGAATGGTTGACCTTGAAATTAAATATCTGCTATATGAAAAAAAAATAAGAAAAGGAGTGAAATGAAAAATGTAATTCGGGCCATAAATGAGTCGATCCTGAATAAATTTATTATGTTTAAATTTATTTGATAAGTTAAGTTTAAATGAACTAAATCATTTAAAATGTTGTTCAAACTTAATTTTAATTTTTTATAAATTTAAATTTAATTTGTTTAGATGTGATTAAGCTTTCAATTAAGTTTGTTTAATTTTTAAAATTTTATATTTTAAAATTTATTTAATTAGTTAGCTAGTTTTATATTACAAATTTATTTATTTATTTTAAGAATTAAGACTTTTATTTATTTATCTTCTTTATATTGTATATTATATTCAATATATGTACATTGTTCATGTTTATTTAATAAAATAAGTCAAATTAAGTGGAGTTTAAAATTAAAATATTATTCAAACTTAATTTTGTTTCATTTTTACAAATTTAAAGAGGATTTATTTAGATGTAATTAAGCTTTCTATTTGTTGTATTATTAATAAACACGATAAAAAATTATTCAAAACATAAATAATAATAATAATCTCTTTTATCATGTCTGAGTTTAACATTCAAGATAATTTAATGATGATCTAACAGCTGATACTAGTTTAGTCATAAAAGATACAAAATATTCAAAACATAAAGAAGAATATATTCAGGGAGAAATTCTTTTGATAATCGCCAAAACATGCAAATAAAGCAGCTTCTTGCCTAATTCCTATCATACAAACATGGAAAGACAGAGTAGATCAAAGAAAATAATTTTGAGTTACACAACCAATGAAGCAAATCAATGTTGTGTCAATTAGGCATACTGATGCTACCAATGGACCTGATGTTTATTTGTAGCAGTAGACTTTCTCTCGTATCAAACTCAACCAAGTGCTTGATTAAATCAAAAGAAATTAATGAGAATAATTGAGAGAGATCAAAGTGTACTATAACAATTAAAGGAGGGTGGTTACCTTCATTTTATATTATATTTACATAAGACTCCAACATAATAAATGACATAATACCTCATATGGGTCTAAACCATATAATATCACATAGCTAAAATTACGGCAAAACAAATTATTAGCGTGATAATGTATAAAAAAATATAGAAATGATAAGTTCTATGATAATCTAGGAACTAAAAAATTGGGAGAAAGATATTTATTGCATTGAAAAAGCTAGATGTTGGAAATTTGACTTAGGCAATGATAGATGCATAAAACAAGAAAGTGAAAAAATTCTAGTTAAGGACAATGCAATTAAGAAACGAATGGGAATGAAATTATCAAAAGTTTGTTGTATAAAGCTAAGAAGGCAACTCAATCAAAAATAAAGTCCGAAATTTTGCTCAAAGCACAAACACCACCCAATATGAAATAAAACATTATTTATTTCATTAACTTGTGTAGATGTGCTGACCATCAACATAGCATATTGGAAGGGAGACAACCTGGTTGGGATGATGCCTTCATTTGTTCTGCATTACAATAAAAATTTTTACAAGCAGTGGAATTTACAGAACTATACATAGCTAATGAACTCAATACTCAAGTTCACTTGTTTTGAAGCAATGCTACATCCCCATGTTAATTGCAATACAGAGATGAAAGCCTAGAAACCACAAGGAAACTGGCTAGCCATTCAATGAATTATACTCTTTTCATATAATATTTTATAAGAAATAACTTTAGCCTGCAGCTCAATATCTGAAGAACGAAGAGATTGAGTGGATAAATGGTCAAGTGAGAGGTAGACACCTGTAAATATGTCAATGAGAAAAAAATAGTGAAGTCTCGCATACACATTGGAGACTCAAGGTTCCAAATTCCTACAGTATAAAAGAAAACTATAAACTCTAAGAAATACAAGAGAAAGAAAATGTGCATTTATTTTTTTTTTCAAATAAAACAAGGAGATGGAGATTGTTTACTTCACTAAAGATAACATGTCATTATATGTTTTACTTGCTAGCAACTATTGTTATGAATATAAATGCTTGCTAAGAATGTAGCACAATGTCCAGATGGAGAGCAGTACATACTCTGACCATACTTACAATAGCCAAAGCCGTCTAAAAGGAGACAGATAGGTAAGTATAATTCATCGGACCAAGAAGTCAACTAGTGGTATAGCCGTCAATTTGGGTTGGGCCTCCGGGTTGACCCGCCTCGCCAAACAATTTAGACGGGTAGGTTGAAATTTTATCAACCCATTTTAAGATGGGTTTAGATGGGTTGACCTGCTTAGGCCTGCGACCTGCATGGGTTGGCCTGTGATGGCCTTGGGTTGGCCCGCGAGTTGAGAAAATTTATTAATTTATTTTAAAATTTAAAATTAAAATAGAAAACTTAACGAATTAGTGGGCTTGATTCTAAATTACAATTCAAACTTAAAATTTCGATTTGATCAATTTAAACTATAATCCAAACTTAAAATTTTTAATATTTTTAATATTTTTTTATTTTTTGATAGGCCCGTGGGTTGACCTGCCTAACGCGCAACCCGCTTTTGGTTGGGTTGGGTTGGAGATTTCTCAACCCGCCAAGTTGGTGGTCGGCCTGCCCTGAACCGCTATATGATGAGTTTTTAGTGGGTTGACCGGTCTCGCTATGGGTTGACTCGTTTGACAGTTCTGCTAGAAATATTAGTAGTAGAAGGACCTCAAATATCACTATTCTGCCCTAAAATATTAAAAGTGGAAGCATGTTTTAAAATTTCAAGCCGTATCAGAGTTTTGATTTATGACTGACATGATTTTGGTACTTCAATAATTAGGAACAAGTAGGTTTAAATTAAATTCATATTTAATTTATTTTATTAAGTGCGAGAAAATTTGTCCCTCTATATTTAAGGAGAAAATAAATAAGAAAAAAATTAAAAAATAAAATTTTATATAAAAAATAAAATATGGGGGAAGGAGAAAGAATTAAGTTTAAAAATAAAAAAATTGTAGATTTTTTTTTAAAAAAACTCAGCATCGCACGAGCCATGGACACGGCTCGCACGAGGCCTCCGCGCAACCGCGGGGCTTGCGCAACACCTCCGCTACGACCACCTATCATGCAGTGCTGGTGTCAGCATCGTGTTAGTTGGCTGGTGGAATGAAATATTTTCCCTATACTGCTCGATACGGTATGAGATTTTAAACCATGAGTAGATGGACCTCAAATATCACTGTGTGAATGAGATAAAAAGAAAAATAACTTCTTTTATTGCTTAATGGAAAAAAACATGTTTGTGTTTAGCAAACTCACACACTTCACAATGGATACTCTCAACATATATACTTTAGAATAAATATGGAAATAAAATTGTAATGGTTCTAAATGAGGGATATCCAAGTTGGTGTGGTGAATACAAATTTTATTATTATTACATGAATTAAGTTCTCAACATTTCAACATAATAGAGCTCATCTCCTTTTTTACCATGTTCAATCATTTTCCCTTAATATTTGTTCTGAAATACTCAACTATTATAAAAAATCACGTTGAAACATAAAGCTTGAGTAAGCATTTAGATAGAGATAATGCTTGTGGATAATCTGCGGTATGAAGGACATGGTTAATGATGAGCTTAATTTAACATCTACATCTGCGTCAAAGAACCATCAATTTAAATGGAGGATGGAAACAAGCCATGAATGAAAAACTAAAGGCATTAAAGAAACTCAAGATGTGGGAATCGGTAAAGTTGCAGCAGAAAAGAAACCTGTGAGGTGTAATGAGTCTACATTGGGGAGTATACAGTACATGGATCAATAAAGAGGTGTAAGGAAAGGCTGGTAGCCAAGGGCTACACTGAAACCTATGAGATACCTAGACACCTTTGCTCTAGTTGCAAAAATGTATGCTGCTAAAAAGTATAGTTGGAAGTTACAAATTTGATGCCAATTATTTTGCACAAAGAACTAGAGAAAGAAGTTTATATTGAGATCCCACTAGAATATAGAAATAATTTGGATGCATATACTATGGAGTTAAGCAATCACCATGGACATGGTTTAGTAGATTTGAGAGAGTTATGATTATCCAGAGGTATAGGCAAAGCCAAAGGGATCATACATCATTAAAAACTCTTCTCCAGTAGAGTAACAACACTCTTAGTGTATGTTAATGATATAATAGTGATAGGAAATGATGATAAGGAGACGCAACTGCTAAGTCAATGTTTGACGGGGTTTGAAATCAAAGTATTCAGAAGATTGAAATACTTCATTAGGATTGAGGTGACTCACATCTCCCAATAGAAATATGTTATACATTTCCTTACAAGATAGCATGTAATCCAACAAGTACTCCAATAAATGTAAATCTCTTCTGCAACTCTGCTACGTCGTAACCAACTCAGCTATGCCTTTAAATCTCAGACTTAGAATGAGAGAGGAAGATGCTACAATAGATAAGGAAATGAATTGTTTGATAGAAAACATATTTGTCTGTCTCATACATGACCATACATACGTAGGACATGTGATTAGTCAATTCATGTATAACCCAAAAGAAATTCATCTGCAAATAGCTCACACCAAGTATTACAATACCTTAAAGAAACACTAAAAAAACTATTCTATTTTAAAAGAAATGGAGGTTTGGTGTTAGAGTCATATATAGATGCTGATTGTGTTGGGTTAATGGTTGACAAGAGGTCAACCACCTGATATTATCTTTCTTAATGGTAACCTCATGACGCAAAGTAATTAAGAAACAACATGTGGTAGCGCAATCTAGTATAGAGGTAGAATTTGAGTAATGGTTCAAGGTGTGTGTGAACTACTCTAGTTACTAATCATCATAGAAGACTTAAAGATAAATAGGATGGTCCAATGCAACTTTATTGTGATAGTAAGTCTTTGATTAGTATAACTCATAATTCGGTATACCATTATTGAACGAAGCACATTGAAATTGACAGATACTTCGTTAAAGAGAAATTGACGAGTGAGTTAATTTGCACCCCTTACGTATCTTGACAACTTTACGTATCTTGACAACTTGCAAATATATTTACTAAAGGGACTAAGTAGTTAGTGTTTCAAAGTATTATATCAAAGTTGGAAAACATTTATTCATCATCTTAAGCGGAGCTTGAGAGGAGTGTAGGAAAACATGATTTTCCAACCATGTATATCGCTAAAATTTAGGCTGAAAATATTTCATAAATCATGGGATCATGATTTCGTAAATTATGGGATATGTTAGCGTAGCTAGTTTCATAAAAGGTTGTATAGTTTCTTAGAAAAGTCTGTTAAGGGATAATTAAGATTTTTATTAGAAAGTCTCTTATGTTTTATTATAAAGAATACGTCATGATGTCAATTTATAAAATGAGAATAAGATCTCAATTCTACAAGGATTGTGTCATGATAGTTAAAATAATCTTGTGTTTGAATTAACAATAATGTAAGTGATGGGAAAGTCTTGAAAAACCGTTCCGGTAGATTCTTGCACAACAAAAATTTTTCCAAAACGATCTCAAGTTGCCCGACATGTTTAGATCGTTGGACTCTTGTGTTTGGTTTACAGGATCCAATATAAAAAAATAATTTAACTAATGAGGAAACGTTAAATTATACCTTTCTTCCGATGGTTCGGAAGGATGAAGTTTGTACCCGAAGACCTCTAGATCTTCTGCCGTATTCCTCTCCTTTTCTCGAACGTTGTGTGGGCAACGATCCTTCGATAATTTTCTCCACCAGAATTCTCCTCCGATGACTTGCTAAACTTCCTTCTCTTTGCTTGGAGAAAAAGAGAAGAAAAAGAAAAGTGGCTGCCGAGAGGTTCTCGGCCACCAAGGCTTGGAATTGTTGTGTTCTCAAAGCCAAGCCTTGCCCTTCTTTTATAGCCTAGCCATCCCTTATTTATGGTGTAATTAGAGCCATAAACATGGTATAATTGTTCCATAAATATGGTATGATTTGATTCAATCAAATCGGAGAGATTTGGAATAATTCCGAAAGTTACCAAAACGAACCCAGGCCTTTAATCGATCAAGGAATCGATTAAAACTCCGTAACTTCTTCTCATTAACACATGTAATCGATCAACTGATCGATTACAAGCCTGGTAATCGATCAGCTGATCGATTACCAGTCGTTCTGTCCGGAGGCTTGGTAATCGATCAGCTGATCGATTACCAAGGTGTGTAATTGATCAGCTGATCGATTACACCTCCTTGCATGAGCTCGAATGTTTGGTTTCTTCACGAATTCTTCCACGGTAGACTTGAGGATTCTAGAGGCTACAACAGGGACCTAGAGGAGAAATTGATTTTGACCTTCTGATGAGCTAAGGCTTCCCATGTTCGCCCTGAACACACAACCTTAGTTCATCAATAATAACTCATACCACTAAAGAGTTATTATCGAACTACCGCACCAATCCCATATTACAATATGGGCTCCTTCTTACTATCTGTACATTAGTCTCCCTATGTTTAAGATATCGTATGCCCGTCAATTAAAATGAGTTACTGACAACTCGTATTTAATCTACATCTAATCCAAGAGTAGTACCACTCAACCTTATTATCATGCGGACAAAAGTCCACCTGCAGGGTTTACATGATAATCCTTATGAGCTCCTCAAGGGGACATCATCAACCTAGATTATAGGACACAGATTCCTTCTACAATCAACAACACACCATGTACATAATACTACTTCCCAACTCATCGGGTCTATTGATCTATCGATCTAAATCTCACCCTTTGATGAATTAAAGAAGTACATACTATGCACACGTGTTTGTTATTATATCGGGATTAAGAGCATGTACATCTATAGTAACAGAGGTTTAGTTCGATTATATAGTCAGTATAAATCGAACAATCCTCAGATGGTCCTGCTCAATACACACTAAGTGTACTAGTGTAATTCTATAGTCAAGACAGACTAAGACCAAATTACACTACAACTCTCCGATGGTTTGTCCAATCCATCTTGGTTGTGAACATTGTTTATAATCTATAAGAGACTGATAACATGGTCTTCTGTGTGTGACTCCGCACACCATGTTAGTCTACAGTATAGATTAAATGGACACTGTAAAATATTGACCAAATGTGATTCTCATTTCAGAATATTTATTTACATAGCTAGGATTCTAGTATACATCCCAACAGT
>NC_133868.1:13950299-13951871 GCF_044706935.1 Curcuma longa
CTTCAGAGTGCAAAAAGTCGAAAAAAAGTAGGAGATCAACCTAAATGAGGGACTAGAAATGGATGCCCTTTGCGCTGTGGTCTCCGAGCTAAACCTAGTGGGTTTAAATCCGCTGCAATGGTGGATCGATACTGGTGTCACCAGACATGTGTGCTACAAAAAGGAGCTGCTGTAACGACCCTGCATGTCCGCCCAAGGGAACTCTACTTATCCCGACCCCTTATTTTTCTGCGGATCATGAGCCTTCGACCATCGACCGTGTCGTTACCTACTAGGACTTTCCGCCCAAGAGAGCGCTCTCACTTGGTTACCAGATTCAAGGAACTTTAGTACTTTAGCCCAAGGATTAAAATGTCGAGCCGAGCCGGGAGTGCCGCCCGAAATTTATCGTTCCGCGCTGGGACCGGCACCGGCACTCGACCGGCACAGCAGCAGCGACAGAGAGCCGCTCGCGTGCGTCGGGTTGCAGCGACAAAGAGCCGCTCGCGTGCGTCGGGTTGCAGCGACAAAGAGCCGCTCGCGTGCGTCGGGTTGCAGCGACAGAAGGACGCGAAGAAGGAATCGATTCCTTCTGTCGATCACGCGCGAGAAGGAATCGATTCCTTCTGTCGGTAACGCGCAATCGATTACGGGAGGAAATCGCGAGGCTATTTAATCGATTACCTGGAAGCCGGAAGCAAGCAGCGCAGAGGCGACGCGGCGAAGCAGCGAGAGGCGACGCGGCGAAGCAGCGAGAGGCGGCGAGGCGCAAGGAGGCGAGGCGGCGAGGCGGTGACGCTCGGCGGCAGCAGACGTCGTCGACGTCTGCTGCCGCCGAGCGTCACCGCCTCGCCGCCTCGCCGACGACGTCTGCTGCCGCCGAGCGTCACCGCCTCGCCGCCTCGCCTCCCGTCCGCCGCCTCGCCGCCTCTCGCTGCTTCGCCGCGTCGCCTCTCGCTGCTTCGCCGCGTCGCCTCTGCGCTGCTTGCTTCCGGCTTCCAGGTAATCAAATAGCCTCGCGATTTCCTCCCGTAATCGATTGCGCGTTACCGACAGAAGGAATCGATTCCTTCTCGCGCGCGATCGATTCCTTCTCGCGTCCTTCGTCGCTGCAACCCGACGCACGCGAGCGGCTCTTTGTTCGCCAACCCGACGCACGCGAGCGGCTCTTTGTCGCTGCAACCCGACGCACGCGAGCGGCTCTCTGTCGCTGCTGCTGTGCCGGTCGAGTGCCGGTGCCGGTCCCAGCGCGGAACGATAAATTTCGGGCGGCACTCCCGGCTCGGCTCGGCATTTTAATCCTTGGGCTAAAGTACTAAAGTTCCTTGAATCTGGTAACCAAGTGAGAGCGCTCTCTTGGGCGGAAAGTCCTAGTAGGTAACGACACGGTCGATGGTCGAAGGCTCATGATCCGCAGAAAAATAAGGGGTCGGGATAAGGCAGAGTTCCCTTGGGCGGACATGCAGGGTCGTTACAGCAGCTCCTTTTTTGTAGCACACATGTCTGGTGACACCAGTATCGATCCACCATTGCAGCGGATTTAAACCCACTAGGTTTAGCTCGGAGACCACAGCGCAAAGGGCATCCATTTCT
>NC_133868.1:13951971-14008357 GCF_044706935.1 Curcuma longa
ATAGGGGCCAGCACTAGCGCCACACCATCGGCTGGCCAGCGGGCCGCCGCCGGCCAACCAGTAGCCCACCATTCGCCGGTCGCCCAGCAGCCCACCAGCTTCCGGCCGGCCAGGACCCTGTGCACGATGAAAGTGCAAAAGACCACCACCCCGACTCACTGCCAGCGACGCTAGTCGCCCGCGACCAGCCGTCCAACGCCGCCCAACGGCGCCACCGTCCCTCAGAGGTTCGCCGCTGACCGTCCACCAACCCGTCAAGGGCCGGCCAACGCCCAGCCAGCATGCATAGCGCCGAAGCGAGGAAGAGAAAAGAAACAGAACAAAAAAATACATTTTTACCGTTGTTCACCGTCGCCGAGAGCTTCCCGTCGCCGTTGCAGTCGCCAGAGGGATCGGATCGCGTCGCTACAATGATCTGAAAATATCTCCAAGTGTAGGTTCGGGTCTTCATTTGGTCCGCCACCAAACTGATTCTGTTGTATCATAGCAATAAATCCCGGTTTGAATTCAAAGTTTGTTGCTTCAATGTTTGGTACGGCGATACACGATGTCATTCCTCTCGCCTGTGGTGCTGCATAGTCCTTCAAAGACTTTTGAGCCATGGTCTCTGATGTGTCTTCTTGAATGTCAAGTCTTTGAGAGTGAAGTCTCCTCCGGTATGTTCTTTCGATTTCTGGATCGAAAGGGAACTCCACTTGTTTGGACCTACGCATGCACAATAAAAGAATATGTTATTAACCTGCTAGAACAATAATGAATCTGCAAAGAATAGTACCAATTAAAAGAAAGAAAGAATTAAAAGAATTAAATGGAAGCAAATGAATAAATGTGAAAAGACTCTTAATGTAAAAGCTTAGTGAAAAATTACGCACGATCCCCGGCAACGGCGCCAAAAACTTGATAGGTCCGCAAGTATACGACCGTCGTCAAGTAATAAAAAGATATCGAACCACAGGGACCGTGGAATAAATCACTAAACTAACACAAGAAGAGTTGAGAGTTCACGTAATTTGGGTTGAGATGGGGAAAGTGAGAGTGAAATCGAGCTCCTAGACCTCAATCGAAGAAAAATCAACTAGTGACAGGATTGGAAAAACGATCCTAGGACTTCGGATTCCTCGAGATTATGTTTGATTGACTATGGACTCCTTACCATTCCTCAATGTTTACACAATTGCAGAGATTCTAACCAAAATATCCAATTAGACCTCGTCAGGTTTCCTCGGAATAAAATCAATAATCCTCTAACGTTACGATTACTAGTTTGAGATGACACCCAGATAGCCTGGTTATAGCTCTCCCGCTGTCACCGGGCACTCCAGCAATACTACTAGTGTCCTACCCCCTGTCACCGAGTACCCAATTAAGGACCTCTCCCTAGCAATCAATAACCATTAGCTATCTCTCATAAAGATTCATTGTAGCCTAAGAATTTCCTCGGAAAGTCCGGTTAAAGGTTCACCTTCTGTCACAAGGCACCCCGGTCATACGATCCTAAGATTTCCTTAAACCACAACTCACCCTCATCCTTATAGATTCATACCATTCACATTCATATCATCAAACAAACACAAGGCACAAATCCATAAAGCAAATGCATAAATATATCATAGAACATGGTAAACACAAATCCATAGTTACAATCATCCACAATACACCTCGATTCCTCCTACATCCTAGAATCTAAGGTTCTACTCCATGACGGAGGGGTTACAACATGAAGAAGATTGAAAGAAATACATTTTAGATCCTAAATCTGAGATAGAAAGAGGAAATAAAACTTATCAATGATTGTGGTCTTCTTTGTCTTGCAATCTCCTCGTCGACGGTGGATGGATGCGGCGGAGTAGTCCCGAACGGATGGATGGATCGTTGATTCTTGCTCCGGATGGCGGCTACGGTGGCTCTCAATCACCTCCAAGGACTTCCCCCCTTTTTAGGGCAAATAAGAGGGGTATTTATATGCCCCCGAAATCAGGTCTTCGCCACACGGCCGTGTCTGGTGGCACGGCCCAGGGCACACGGCCTCCATGCTCCGTCACACGGTCGTGCCTGGTAGGCACGGCCAAGGGCTGTTGATGCTCTGGAAAATAGGCACGGCCAGTGCCTGGTAGGCACGGCCAAGCCCTGTTGAAGCTTCTGGAAAATAGGCACGGCCGTGCCTGTCAGGCACGGCCAAGCCCTGGCTCAAGCTGGAATGGAGGCACGGTCGTGCCTGGTAGGCACGGCCCTGAGCAGCATCTCTGGTAAGGGGCACGACCGTGCCTATAAGGCACGACCTCTTGTTGAAGTGGCTCTGGTGGTGAGACACGACCGTGCCTTGTAGGCACGACCCCTCAGGAGGATGAGACACGGCCGTGCCTTGGAGGCACGACCCTGTCTTGCCTTGTCTTCGTTTAATTCTCCGTTTCACCTTCTTTTGCTCCATTTCCGTCCTGCAAAAGCATAAACACAAGAGCAGACCTCCGAACTAGGAAATGGAGAAAACACGCCTAATGCGTAGATAAAGGATGTGATAAACTTAAGATAATGACATGAAATGCAGAAAGATGTGCAATGAAAATGTAAGAAACACATATATACCCTACGCACATCAGCACTGAGCGATTATATTTTTATAACAGAAAAATAAAATGATTCAAAGTTTTTTTCAGATGAAAATGAAGAAGAATAGGAGAACTATAGGACAAGAAGGTGAAGAGATATATGATTTGATCAATTAAAAAATGAGCTATGTATTTTAGATAATAAAGAAAATTAAGTAAACGATTTGATAAAATATTCAAGATGCTTTTAATTTTTTTATCCTAAATTTAATTTAAGTTTTATTCATAAAAAAAATTTGTAAGATTCTCTCACACATATATGTACATGTGAAAGGAACCTCCAGGCAGTCACATCCATTCAAATATATCTATCAAAGCGTGTTGGATATTAAAGCAGATATGATTTCATCAATTGCAAACCACTACACAAACATACGGACAAAATAGCACAAACAGAAAACAGAATAAACAAAATACCTATATTATTATAATTTGGCATATTGTTTAAAATTGCAAATCAATGATATAAAATTTCTCAACACGTCAGAGTGTGCTCATTCCCTCGTGACTCCAGTATCCTTTAGTAAGTTATTATTATTTTTCTTAAAGGGTAATATATTTAAAGATGTAAAGAGTGAAAACCATGATAATTTTATATTATTTAAATTTATTTAATAAGACAATCTATTTAAATTAAGTCGACATAATTTAAAAATATTTATAAATATTACTGATCAATAACTTATAAATTTTATTTAAAAATATAATAAATTATATATATATATATATATATATAAAATATTATATTAATTAAATTTATTTATTTAATTACAATAAATATAACCAAATTCTTACCAATTTAAATACTATACTTACCGTATAGTTTATTCACAGCCCTAAATACATTAACATCGAACCGGGTGACTGACTGCATCGTGGCTTGCTCGTACTTCGGCCCACAATAATACATTACATGACACTGCGCTATAGCTGTTGCCATTATGGTCCATGTTTAATTACTAGCGAGAACAGAGAAGCGTTTCCCTGCTTTTGTGGATCGACCTGGCTTGTCTCTCTCTCTTCCCGGCCGGCCCTCCGCATTTCCCTCTCCACTGCTAGATCGAGCTGAGCTGCCTCCCCCCCCTTGCTCCCTCCGATTCCACCTTCCTTCCGCCTCTTCTTTGTCGTCTTCTTCTTAGACACCTCGTCGCTTCGATGGGGGTTTCTCTCGCATTGCGCTCAGCGTATTCGTAGTGGTGGCATTAGCCTCCGTACGCAGCGGCAGTGGAAGAGGTGACGCATGGGATCTGGAGGCAGCAAGGATGCTTCTACCGCGTCTTGCTCTGGCGGGATCAGGAGGCTGAAATTGAGGGGAGTTCGGGTCTTCAACTCTCACTCATCCTGCTTTGGCCTCACCTCCATTCTGGCGGATGGTCGTCAGGTGATCACTCTTGATCTCATTTGTAAGATGCTCGATCTATCGTTGACAGGGGGAGTGTCACACTGTCACTGGCTATTCTCATTGATCTTGTAATTCTGTCATTCCTCCTCAACCAAGTACATTTTTTTTTTTGTTCCTTTAGCAACCTGTGCAGCCTTTGTTATTTAAGAGTACTCATCTCTGCGATATGCGTTAAAAATGTTTCTCTTGTATCATAAAAATGCTCGTTTACACCTTCTCTCTCCCCCTCATTCCACCTCTTGCTCCTGAAATTAGAGGTTTTGAATTGGCTCCGTGGTGCCACCATTCCACTGCTTCTTGCTGGCCTAGTTATTTGTTAGCATATTGTCTGATATTAGTAGATTGATAGTAGGTAATATTATTTAAGTGTTGGACATTTCTGTGTTGCTAATGTTGTTTTTCTTCTTTGCTTCTAATCAATGATGGCTTGGCCAATTCTCTTGATGCATTCTATCAATAATCTTATCACAAATTGATTATTTGTGTGAATGGAGTTTCTCTGCTTAATGACATCTAAATTAATTTTCTTTTCCTCAAATGTTTGTGGTTAAATTTCTCTCGGCAACCTATTTAGGTTACTCTTCATCCAATTTCCATCTGAATAATTCTGATTGTTGTTTGTCATTGTGCGCATCTCTAAAAATAAAATGATGTTTCCTTTTCTTGCAGAAGATAGATGTGAATGCAGCATCCAGAAGCACCTATGGTGCAGATGAACTACAGAATAAAACAGCCGAAGGAAATGACCATGGCTCTGAAAAAATTACACTACCTCATCATGATGTCTTGCTTTTGCCACATTCTTCTAATGGTGAACAATGTGGACAAGATAACGAAGGCACATCGCAGATTGATTTTAATACCAACAGCAGTTCGGCTATGAACTCCATCAGCGACCAATTGTCGAATACTTCAGGAAGGTCACATTCTTGTTTTACTTTTAAACCTGATGGGATTAGCTTTAGGCTCAATAGAGCAATCAGTTTAGGGTCATCAAGGTCCGATTCTCTTTTCTCAGCTGGTGTATCGGTTCCAAGTAGTGATCTTGGACAAAATAATATTGTAAATCATGATCATGTTAATCGTACACAAAATTGTAGCATAATGGGAACTAGCTCCTCCCTAGATATGGCTCCGCCTAATGAAGGAATAGAGACCACAATTAACAGAGATTCTGGTGGGAGCTTTATAGAATCAAGAAATACAAGGCAGTCTCAAAGAAGACTTGGAACACAAGAAACTTTAGAAGGCAGTGTAAGGTTTAGTAGAACACTTAGTGTGGGAAGGCTTCGAGATCGAGTTCTACGAAGGACTGCATTTTCTGATGGTTTATTTGATCCTTCTTCCCTGGAAGATAGGTCTGTGTGGTCTAGCGGGCAGATCATTGGAAGACGAGCATTGGGTGGCACTGGGAGAAGAGCTTCTTCTCCCAGGACTAATGATTTGTTGCCTGATTCTCCAAGTAATATTTCTTATCGGGCGTCTAGATCTATGGATATCAACGATGACAATGTTGTGGATGCTCACCAGCGGAGAGCTGGGAATCATGATGTTTTTGAACACAGATCAGCTTTCCTTGAAAGGAGAAGAAGGATAAGGTCTCAGGTAGGATTATTAGGGTTATGCCTTTTCGTTGCTTACATATTTGCCATATTCTTAGGAAACATTATTTTTCATTGTTAGGTTCGTGCTCTTCAAAGACTTGGTAGCCGTTTTGAAAACTTATCAGGTCATGATAGATCATGTATACTGTCTGGTCACCATAGAACAGGTCACTGCACATGCAGAACAAGTAACCAAACTTCAAATGCTGCTGATGACCCAAGTGCAAGGGCAAGCATATCAAGAATTGTTATGCTAGCTGAAGCACTTTTTGAGGTATGGCAAAGTGAATTTCAAACTGGAAGAAATTATTTTGTTGGCTACATTTTCCTTGTTGGAAAAGATGAAATAACGAATGTATTTTTTTAGGTTTTGGATGAAATCCACCAGCAGTCTGTTGTACTATCTTCTCGACCATCTTTTTCATCAATTGGGTCGGTTCCTGCACCAAAAGAGGTTGTAGAGTGTATTCCAATAAAAATATTTAGCAAGACATTGAAATGGCAAAGTGAGGAGGCTGCACAGTAAGAATCTTGCACCTATTTTATCTGGCACTTTACTCAAAAGCACCCATGGAACTTTACTAAATGCTATATGATAAGACCTTGTCTTTCCTGATGGAAATCATTCTGCTTGTTCGCCTATAATGAATGATCAGTTGCTACAGAGGACTTTGAGTGCATTATTGAGAATTCACATGCAGCTTTTCTGTATTTTTAGATACTTCAAGACAGAAAAGGCTACTTTCTTTGGTCTCTAATTGCTATCGACCTAAAGCTACTAGACTGACAATGTCAAATGCAAGTAGAGTGGATACATTGCTTTATACAAGAAAGCTCATTTGATATTAGCATATTAACGCCTTGCAACCTGAGTGTTCTGATCCATTTCAAATCACACATACTTGCATGCACTTTCATCAAATTTCTTACCTGTTATAGATCTTTCTTTCTGTTTTTTATTTATGGAAATCATTTTTGAATACGAATGTCTGTTGCACTTGAGATTTCCTTATTCTCTTGTTTGTGATTTGGTCTTGTACAGATGTTTTATTTGCCTTGTGGAGTACGAGGAAGGAGATTGCATGCGGTTGTTGCCTTGCAATCATGAATTTCATCGAATATGCATTGATAAATGGCTGAAAGAAATTCACAGGTATTCTTATGCCTTATGATGAAACAATTTCGTTTTATAACTTTGCTGAACATGGTTTAATTTAAACAACATATTCAATCCTAAAACATATTGCTACTAACTGAATTCTGTAAATTCGGTATATCCTTCGGGTAATTGTGATAATTCTTCTCAAGTCCCCTAATCTTGTGTCTCTTATGTTTGGTTCTTATTTCTTCCCTCGTTTACCAATTATTATCTAGGGTGTGCCCTCTATGTCGCCGTGATGTTTGCACATCAGATGCACCAAATAAACAAAAGTTCAGCTAGAGAAAGCAACTAGCCCCGATCAAAATTCTTTCCTGCTAATAATTAGTAGGAAAATATTGTTTCTCCTCATCAGATGAGTTTTGTGGTGTCGATCACCTTCGGCTTTGGATTTCATGGCAGCTGCTGTGGAAAAATCAGTGAAGCGTGAGCAATTATCAGATGAGAGTATTCTTAATCTTGTATTTTGTAGATGAAACAACAATAGGTTCATTGATTTGTCGACATGGTGTTTCTGGTAGTAACTTCTTTTCTACGTTTATGTTATTTCTGCGTTCAAATCCTTTAGTTTAAAAGGCCCCTACGGGCGAATTGTACCATTCTACTTGGTGTATCGAAGTCGGACACTTCTATCACTAGCAGAAGTTCAATTCAGTTGCTGGAATGTTTTGTTCCTCATGCTGTAATTGTTTCTTTTTTAATCATCACTCTTTTGTAGAATATCTGTATGCTAATCCATCATCATGTGAGAAGTTGCAGCGTATGAAAGTTTGAAAATTTATATGGTCTGGTTCAATCCCAGAATGAAATAGACAAGTAATAAAATACTTGATCTTACACAGATATTTCTTAATTTGGTTCGGTTAATGGACTAAATCCACATGTGATCAATATTTTTCTATTTAATTGGTAAAATATTATATAATTATATAAAAAATAATGTTCACAATAAAAAAGAATTATTATATTAATACTTTATTTCACTCATTAATGTTGGTGCAATGTTTTGATGTTTGTTTAATAATATATTAAAAAAAGAGATGATCGAGAGAATCTACGCAAGTTAAATTTGATTGCATGTTTGAAAATGAGATGGTGGGAAGTTTAAATAGATCAATATTAATTAGATATTTGATAGTTAAGTAAAAAATTTAGTCAAAGTTGATCAGATGACTAGCAAGAAAAGTCTAAACAGGTCAAGATTGATTGAATAATTAATAAGAGAAAAGTTTAGATAGGTCAATGATGATCAGATGTCTGATAAGAGAAAAGTCCAAGCAAGTCAAAGGTGATTGGATGCTTGACAAGAGAAAAATCCTATAGGAGTGAATTTTAGATGTGAGAAGTCTTGGATAAGTGAACTCCAAGCAAAAAAAAAATCTTAAGGGAATAAATCTTAAGCAGTGAGAAGTCTTTAAAAAGTAAACTCTAAGTAAAAGAAAAATTCAAGGGAATGAATCTTAGGTAGTAAGAAGTCTTGGAGTGAACTTCACACAAGTGTGATCGAAATAAAGTTTTTAGTAGACCGTGCACGATCGATCGAACCAGTTGGTAAATCGAAGTACAATTTTACTTTACTACTTCTATCTATTGTGCTAATTTAATGTTGTAAGAAAATCTTAGTGGATCAAACACTAAGTGGAAGAAGTTTAAACAGTTCAGTCGGATCAAATATTTGGCAAGTAAGTGAGGTAAGTCCATGAGAAGTCTTTCAGCTTGAAAGACAGTGAGGGCATGTCTCATTTGGGACAAAAATTTAGATGTTAATTCGACTAATGAAACCAATGGAAGTTTCTAAGTCGAAATCAGACAGTCTTAATTGTCAAATTAATCTATGCATACATATATACTTCTAACTTTATTTTGCAGGATTATTATCATATCTATTGTATTAACTTTGTTTTGCAAAAAAAATAAAATTCTCTAAAATTGAAGGATTCAATCAATCAAATAAGGTGATTCAGTCGATCAATCAGAATGAATAAGCACGGATCAAAATTTGATCAAAGCACAAAAGGAAACAAGGGTTCAATCGACTGATCAGGAGAATCAATTGACTGAATATATATGGAAACTGAAGATCATATGTGATCCAATCAGACAATAAAAGAATCCTTGGGGTTCAGTCAATTGATAAGAAGGAAAAGTAAATTATGTTGGATTCATCTGAGCAAGCAAGGAAAGATTAGGGATTCAAGGACATTTAGTTGATTGGAAACTCTCAAAATCAAGCATGAAGAAAAGGGATTCGATTGGGTTTAATCGATTGTACAGGATATTCAGTCAACTGAACATAGGATATAAAAGGTCTTGAAATTCGAGATTCAGAACAATGAATTTTCTCAACGATCTCTCTTCTTCCACTACTCTGCTCATGCAAGTGTTGTTGACATGCTAAAGCTCTCTAATAATCGACGCCATACAATTCTACATCTTCGTGACGTCGGTATTATTATTGTTTTTGCACTTTATTCAATAGAAGCTTAGTAGAGTTGTCACTATTCCTTTATTTGTAACAAACTTTCCTCATTCTGTAAAATTTTTCGGGCAAGAGAGCATTAATGAATCGCATATCCAAAATGATCCACGGGATTATAGGTTTTGACGTAGTAGTTGTTGGATTGTAAATTAAATAACCGCTCGAGTATTTTTATTTTTTGTTGCATTCTGATCAAGCATTTGAAAAAGAAAAAGACAAATTTTAAGTGTAATATTCACCCTCATTTTCTTGTAGTTTTCGGTCCTACAATTAATTGTATCATTTTCCTAAATCCAATTGTATGATTTGCTCTAGCTTGATGGACTCTCATGGGTTATTGACTTGACTAACACTACAACAAAAATGACTTTCCGCAGCGCGTCATCCGCAGCGCACATCATAGGCGCGCCGTTAATAGTTGTTTTGACAGCGCGCCCAATAAAATGCGCTGCGAATAATATCATATTTTTATCAACCGCAGCGCGCAACAATAATACGCTGTTAAAAATACTTTTAACAGCGCACATTGTACGCCGTTAAAATTATTTTTGACAGCGCATATTGTGCATCGTTAAAAGTATTTTTAACAGCGTATAATGTGCGCTGTTAAAAATTTATATTAACAGCGTATAATGTCCGCTGTTAAAAATTTATAAATTATAACATTAATAATATTAATTTTAATTTTTTTTTAAAAAACCTCTAAATTTTAATTTTAATTTTTTTAAAAATACTATAATGTCTTTTTTTTCCATCATTTCACCTCGCGCTCGTCCTTTTCTCCATCCCGCTTAGGTTTCCTTTGCGTTCGCTCGGATCCTCTGGATTTTTCGCCACCGTTTATCTTCTCCACCATAACCACGGCGGAACAGGGCTCTTCTTCCCGCGGTGCGACGCTGCCTCTTTCTTCTCCGTGCCGCGTCGCCATCTTCGCGCTCGGGAGCCCGCCGGTTGCCTCGTTCGGGAGTTCGCCGTCTGCCGCGCTAAGGAGCTCGCTGTCTTCGCGTTCGGGAGTTCGCCGTCTGCCGCGCTCAAGAGCTCGCCGTCTTCGCGCTCGGGAGCTCGCTGTCTGCAGCGCTAAGGAGCTCGCCGTCTGCCGCGCTCGGGAGCTCGCCGTCCCTACTTCCGTGTTCGGGAGATCGCCGCTGCAGCCGGCGTTGGACGCCGCCGCCGGATTTCTCTGCAACCGCGTGGAGAATAGCAGAACCCTAGTCTTGACTACTGACATGATTGCTAGGTATACCTTATCAACGTTTCTAGCATACTTTGGATGAAAGTGAGAGCTCGGCGGTGTAGCGGAGTTGGTACCTATGGAGGAACTAAATGCTATCCAAACCCTAAACCCTCTGTCCAAGAGCCGCTTGCCCCACCTCCCGCTCCTGCGTCGGAGTTCCCATCTCGATAGTGCCTCTTATCATACTCTTGTTAGGATCTTCTCCTTTTGCCTCGATGAATCGTTCATTTGCTCTCCAGAATCTCGAGAGGATCCGAGACCCATCTTCGGTGCTGAAATTTCTGATCCCTCCTTCTGCGAAAAAGATTTTGCCTTTGATCGAAGCAATGGTGGAGCTTTGCTTGTGGAGCTTGGGCGTGGTTGCAGTGGGAATAGAAGCCCTAGCCTCCATGTTGCTTCAAGTCGTAATCTTATGTTGGATGAGAAATTGGGGGATGAGAAGTGTGGAAATTGTGAGGCGGTGAATGACCTTATGTCTGAAAGTTTGAAGCTTCACTTTGGAGTTGATGAAGGTCAGGCTTCGGATAGAATGGTGGAGCTAGATCACCAGCAAGGGGACAGTGGTCTAGGTGTTGATCGAGTTCAGCAAGGTATGATCATTGACACAACTAAGAGAATATTTTACTTGACGTCTCCATTTGATAATTGTATCTATGTACATTCTACATTATTGCCAATTTTGACATATTGTTTTATTATTTAATGATGTCTTTTCATGTGGATAAAATGAAATCAGTGATGCATACGCTATACCTGTAGGAGGGTTCATCATTCTTATAAAAAAATAGGATGTAAAATTTGATTCTTTACATTATTTATTAGATAATGGATGATTTTATTTTTCTTTGGATTTGATTTTATTTTGAAAAATGTATCAGGTGCTGCAGATTATCAATTATTTCCTATGCTATTAAAGCAGCTAGTTCCTCCAATATGCACTCAGCTATCGGATCGACGCTCAAGTATTGTGAAGCAGGTAGATTTCTCTTAAATGGTTCTTTGTCTTCTTTGTTGGAGTTTTGGTCATACTGCTAGCCCAAAATGTAGATGTTTTCTAACAAGTTTATTTGAATTAATTGTTAGTAGGTTAAATCCCAAAAGGTTGCTGCTGGTAGTAGCTTCAATTTAATTAATCCCCTAGCTCCGATTGGTATATGGTTCTGTTATGTTATTGGCATTGAATTGGCATCCTAGCATCATTGTCTACTTTAATTCATGCCCATTTGGGTCTCCACAACCATTAGTGAAAAATATATTCTTAAATGTTTATCTTGCTATCACCTAGAGGTTAGCAGATGCTCTATCATCACTAGACATCTCAAATGGAATCTAAGCAATTTTCATGTAGCTTGTTTGGAGCAAATTCCTGTTGGAAAATAAAATAATTCCTGCAAATTCGGATCTTAATTTATATGTTTGAATTTAAGAGCGAAAATTAAACCTGATAGTTCATTTGCTTATGTTTTGAATAAAAGACTATGGATGCTGACAATTGACATTGTTTTAAGAGTTCTTTTGCCTCATACTTATCTGCAAATCATCTTCCATCACTTATAGAAACATATATAGTGCCTAAGTGTGCTTTGTGGCATCTGTTGTGTTTTTATGAATTATGTGATTTGTCTTTGCTTTCTACTTCTGTTGTTACAAACTTTTAGTGTTAGAAGATCATCCATGCTTTTCTGCAACAAGTGCTTATTAATTGCAGGAACAACAAGAAACTACTTGAAGTTAGAGCATTTGATCGCCACTGCAACATGGTCCTCGAAAATGTTAGGGAGATGTGGACCGAGGTATTGCAACTTTACAAATGCATACAATTCATCATCTCTTTTCATGCATGGCTCCTTATGGTTTTTACCCTGATCACAGATACCCAAGACGGACAAGGGGAAGAAGAAAGCTCTTCCAGTCAACAAGGATAGATTCATCAGCAAGATGTTCCTTCGCAGAGACTCTGTATTTTCGCAGAGATTCATCAACAAGGATAGATTCATCAGCAAGAAAGCTCTTACAGTCAACAAGTATATATGTGCTAAGTATCAGCACATATATACACATAACCTCATGTATTTTCTGTTTTTCTTTATGTTCAAGATAACAAAGTCTTGTAAGCTTATCAAAACAGATGTGAATGTTATATATAATTGTTGGATTATAAATGTGTAATTTTATATGGTATTTGTGTGTGGTATTTATGTTATTAATTATTTGAGTTTTGAATTTATAATTGTGATTTGAATGGTTTAATTATTTTATTTTATCCACAGCGCACATTGCGCGCTGCGATTGATCACATCCGCAGCGTACATTGCGCGCTGTGGAAGCTCACATCCGCAGCGCGCAATGCACGCCGCGGATGATCACATCCACGGCGCGCAGTGCGCGCTGCGGAAGCTCACATCCGCAGCGCGCATTGTGCGCTGCGGATGCGATCATCCGCGGCGTGCATTGCGCGCTGCGGATGCCTAACGACTTTTAACAGCTTGCAACTGTGCAGCGTGCGATGTGCGCTGCGGATAGCATATTTGCGCGCTGCGGAAAGTCATTTTTGTTGTAGTGTCCGGATTCCGGCCACAATCCGGCCGGAATCCGATGCCAATGTGTGCGCCGTCGAGTTGTGATTCCAACGAGTCCGAAATTGCGGCCAACGGTGATCGGACGGCGACGAACGGCGACGAACGGCGACGATGAATGAGAGGAGGTCGGCTGTCGCGGAGGAGTCGCGCGGCGTTTGTCGCGCGGCATATCATTCCTCTATATATATATATATATATATATATATATATATATATATATATATATATATATATATATATATATATATATATATATATATATATATATATATACACACGATAAAATGAAATTAAACATGGAGTCAATGAGTCTAGAATTTCTAAGCAACGTTAATACCACGTGAAGTCAACATCAAAAGTTATCTTTTATCTACAAAAATAAAAGCCAAGGAAAAATAAAAAATAAATAAAATTTATTAAATGGATAAATAAAAAAGATGTATATTAATTTAATCTTAATTAAGATATAAAAATATAAAGTAAATCATAATTTATATTATTATTTTAAGTTTTTATTTGATTTCTATATATACAACTATTTTTTCTAATTATTTATCAACAAATCATCTTTTATCACAAACTAAGATAATTTGTAATTATCATTTTCTTTCAAATCTTCACTAAAAATTTTGTCAAAATAATATATCTTTAATAAATTAATTGTCAATAAATCTATTATAAAATGAATAACTAGAGCAAATATTCAGAGTATAATAATATCATTTGACATTTGATGTATGGAGCGAAGCCCGACATACTAATAGAACAATCATAAGTAAGAGAAATATATGTAAATAAAGTAGTATGAAAACAAAAATTCTTGAGGAACCATTGGCACTCCTAAGTGCTACGACACTCCTTTTGGAGCTTTTCAGACTATACGAGCAAGAATTGAACATGTTTTTGAACACTTGAACGAAGATGGATGATAGCATTATTGTTGGAATAGGTTACCTTGAGTCCCCTTTTATACAGCTCGATTGACACTCCTTTGGTCGACTAAAAGCTCCTTCGGGCGACTAGACATTCGCTAACTCAACTGCATAATTGATCCTCTTCAAGCTAAGTTTTGACTTCTCGATCGACTGGACATCCTCCGACCGCTTGGAGCTCAGTCAAAACTTATCCATGACCTGACTCATGAGAACTCGATCACGTCGACTTCCAATTGATCGAACCTTTTCGGGCGACCGGATCATGAGTTTAATGACATAGACCAGTTCCCAACTAGTCTCGTTTGAGCCTTCGTCTAGCTACTATTTCCTGTAAAACAAACAAGCAAACAATGAGTAAAATATGCATGACCTAGTATTTGATTTACCTAACCTACTAGGTTTACTTGTTTTGCCAAGTGTTCAACTTCCAACTAACTCTCTTGGACTTAACCTGGTTTCCAACTAGGTCTGCCTAGTTCTCAACTAGGTCTTTCCCTACCCAGTTCCCACCCAAGATTTTCATTGCCTAGTTCCCAACTAGTACTTCTACTACATAGTTCTCAACTAGGACTTCTATTGTCTGATTTCCAATCAGGACTTCCACCGCCTAGCTGTTGGTGCAAGGAGCACCAATCTACCTCCAAGATTTTAATGTTTGACAATATACCTAGGTTTGATCAGTTTGACTAAGGGTTAATCCAAACAAGACTTAATGTTTGAATGTACATGAAGTATAATCAAGTCAATTTGACCAGAAGACTAGCAAGAAATTCTAGTTGAAGGCTAGGCAGGGAAAGACCTAGTTGGAGGCTAAGCAAAGAAAGTCCTAATAGGAGGCTAGACAGTAGAAGTCCTAGTTGAAGGTCAGGCAGGGAAAGCCTTGGTTGGAGGCTAGGTAGGAAGTCCTAATGAGTGAAACTGGGCAAGAACATCCTAACTGGAGGTTATGCAAGGAAGACGTGGTGAGTGAAGCTAGACAAGAAGTCCTAGTGAGTGAAGCTGGGCAAGGAAGTTCTAACTGGAGGTTAGGTGAGGGAAAGTCTAAGTAGATCAAGGATGATCAGATGTTTGGTAGGTGGGAAGTCTGTAGGATCGATGGAAGCGCTAGAGGGGGATGAATAGTGCATATGTTACGTTTTCACAATTTATATAATACTCGTAAAACCTTGCGTAGGTAGAAATCGAGAGGGCAATGGAAAGAACAAAAACACAAGGATTTACTTGGCTCACAGCCACAGACTGCTACTCCAAGGCCCACGATCAAAGGATCATTTTCGACTGGCAATCAACTAAATAACTCCCCTCTTACGAAAGGGAGTTAGCGTTTTATAAAAAGATAGGACCGGTAACAAGTATACCGACCTAGTAAATTAAGAACAATGTAAAGTGCAACAATTATACCGATAGAGTAAAGATCGCAGATTCTGATGCAGCTCTTCGATGTGACGACGACATTCCTGGTTGAAGATTCACGTGCAGACGATCATCATTTGATTGTTGAGTGATTCTTTAAGGGCTCTCTCTCGAGGCTCTTTTATTAAGTTTTTCGGTTGTCTGGAAGCTTTTTTGAGCACACGTTGTTTGTCGATCCACTATCGACGCTGCTAACTCAGCACTTCTGAGTGCCTGCATCCCTTTTCGAATGCCTCTATGTTGACATGGATATTCCGGATGAACCTTAACTCCACAACGCCTTATCTAGATCGGGGCGCTTGGAACCACTCCAGGCGCCTCACAAGGAGAGACGTCAAGAAAATATTCACATTACCGCGAGGTGTTCCTACCTCTAGGACTCTGTCACCTCATTGCTTCGTTCGTCCCATGAGAGTTCCTTTGATGTCCAATCGCCTGGAACCAATCTAGCCGTCGGGAGGTCGGATCGCTTGGATCTAGATAAGAAAACTCAATATCATAAGTAGAGGTACAATTGAGGATAGGAGCCTTGGACACATCAACATGAAAAACATTGCCAAGGTGGCCAAAATAGAGTTGGTGAAAGGACTATCGAAAATCAAATACGTCAAAAACAAGATGTATGATGCATGCCAAGAGGATAAGCAACCAAAATCATCATACAAAGGCACTTTACCGTTGAATTAGTGCACTTAGACTTATTTGATTGTGCATCCTTCACTTATGGGTAATAAATATTATTTGGTAATTGTAGATGATTATTTTAGATTTATGTGGGTTTATTTCATGAAAAATAAGGATGAGACCTTAGCGATTTTTATAGGTTTTAACAAAAGGGTAGAAAATGAAAGAACTTTAAAAATCATAGAAGTGATCATGGTGGAAGAATCAGCCTCCGTGCATGCAACGTCGTGAGTCCAATGAGGCCTAGCTGATTATAGTCTTTTGATAAAGGACGAATGGGCGACACCTCTAGATATTGAGTAATGATAACCAAATAGCATATAGATCTCCATTCCGAGAAATAAAGGATGGATGAGTAGACATGAAAGGCAATGTCGATATCTAGATGTTGCTCTAAAGCTAAAGCATACATCATAATCAAATGTGGGATTCGAATCATTGCCCATCCTCAGGTCACAATGGGAAGAATGTAATCCAGGATAATCCTATACCAGACTGGCAGACATACTGGTAGCATGAAAGATTTTTTAAATGGATTTCTAGGGGCACCAAAGTAGTGTTGATGAGTTTGTGACCTTTGTAAGGAATTTTGGTATAAATTTCAGGGTTTTGTTTGTCGATCCACTATCGTACACTGCTAACTCAGCTTTAGCTTTAGAGCAATTCATCGACATTGCCCTCATCCTTTATTTCTCGGGTTTTGTATCATTACTCCTCTAGAGGTGTCGATGTTTTCGTTCTGAGGCATTTGAAGCTGGCAAAGTCCCTGAGGAGGATGAGGCTGACGATGCACCTGCTGCCCCTGCTGCTCCTCCTCCTCTTGCGGCTGATGCACCTTATGCCAGTTAGGGATTTTATGACCTTAGCGAGCGCATGCATGGATATTATGAGCACATCCAGACCTACCACTAGGAGATTCAATCGTTCGGTCAAGAGTGGACAGCTGCTGCTCAAAGACAGAATGAGGCATATCAGCAGTAGCAGATGTATGATATGATGTAGAGGATGTACCAATCAGGCTCCTCCTTCTCCTCCACCTCCTGAGGATTAGATGTTTGTGTTTGAGTTTGAGTAATGTCGAGATTACAACTAAAAGTTAAAATGTTATGCATCTCGAACATAAATTTGCTTGTGGGATATTATTATTATCTAACTTTGCTTTATGTATGACATTTTTATTTTTCTATGATGTGGATTTTGCCCTTAAAGATATTTTCTTTTGGTATACGTGTTGCATTGTTGATTGTTTTAACTAAGATTGGTATAAGGATTTTGGAACATTTTAGATACACCCTAAGACATGTATGATTTATGATTTGGTAGGACAACTCTAAACTTTCATCATGAAGCCCAACGAAGATATTATAAGTTAAAGACCTAACTTAAACAAGTTTTTGCCAAACATCAAAAAGGAAGAGATTGTTGGTGCAGTCTTGCCCCAAGTGGAATTGGATTTTAATGTTTGGCTAAAATAAGTTTAAGTTAGGCAATGTTGGTGATCTAACTTGTGTGAATTGAGTTCACAGGAAAGTCCAGGAATGAAGACTTGGCAAATGGTGAAGTCCCGGAGGCGCGACCTCTTGGCAAATGTGAAGTCCCGGAGGCACGACCTTTTGGCAAATGTGAAGTCCCGGAGGCACGGCCTCTTGGCAAAGGGAGACTTAGCACGACGAAGCTGAGGGAAATGTCTCAAGCAAGTGCAAGGAAGGGCATGAGGCTTGTGGAAGACGTTTGAAGGCTTGCGTCAAGGCTAAGGGATGAAGAAGGAAGCTGAAAGTGGATTTTCAGCTTGACCAGTCGACTGACACTGCCATCAGTCGACTGGTGACTTGATCCAGAAGCACACAGCAAGATTGGTCGAGTGATTTGCTTGGACTAGTCGACTGCTGCCAGTCGACTGGTGGATGGAGCAATCGACTGCTAGACAACCGTTGGGCTGACAGCTGGAGAATTAAACGCGAATTAATTAGTCGTTGAAGCCCATCAGTCGACTGCTCCCTGAGCCAGTCGACTGATATCAGAAATTTTATAAAAACACAGTTTGACGATTGGAGAAGTAACTGTTCACATTCTTTCATTCTTGCACGAACTCCAATCTCTGTAATCTTCATTCCTCTTCCTCTAAACATCACTACAAATCTTGTACAAGGAAGAGATTGATTTGTAAAGGTTTCTCCACCTTCAAAGAGTGCTTTGAGAAGTTTCATAGTGGAAAGGTCGCATGCTGTGTGTGGATCCTTGGATTAGTCACCTCATAAGAGGTGGATATTAAGTAAATCGAACGGGTTAGCGTTGATCTTTTTCGTCTTGTTTTGTTTTGTGCTTCCGCTGACGATTTTGCAGGCAAGAATGAAAAATCGTTATTCACCCCTCTCTAGCAAACACATGGTCCCAACGTATATTTGCTTAGTTCGAGCTGAATAGTTACATGCTTCTTGTGATAAAAATATAACTAAGTCATGCATGCTTAAGTTTGATTAGGTTAATTGATTATTTAATTGCTACAAAATTTATTTAATTGATCTTGTATTTAAGATAGTTTTTATATTCCATTGCATACTTTGTGAATTAATTTTAAATTTTATTTTATTTTATTAGCTCATAAAATTTATAATGTTATTCACCCCCTCTATTGTCGAGTTCGATTCTACACATTTGACTATGCTCCTCAATTCGTCTTGGAGAAAGAACATATGATAGTATCCGGAGATACTCCCGAGCACCCATACTCACTTCCCGGATGGTTAGATTACTTTCCCAAGCACTCCCGACTCGCTAATTTGATCACTTAAATATTCAGCCTTCATTTTACGACTTCCCACTTGGACTCAAGATGCTACAGTATCCACGAAGCTATAATAATTGGGAAGCTATAGTACTAGTGAAATTACACTTCTCGAGATACTACAATACCCATAAAACTATAGTAATTGGCAAGCTACACTACCAATGAAACTATAGTTCTTGGTATGCTACAGTACCAACGAGCTATAATTCTACAAATGCTATAGTACCCCACAAAGCTATGATTCTTGGGATGCTATAGTTCTCCTGCGTAGCTACAGTGCCCTACATTAAAAGCTACTACAGTGCTAGTAAGTTATAGTAAATAGACTGCTACAATGCTAGCAAAGTTGCAGTACTTAGATGCTACAATATCCTAGGGAGGTTAAGTAATCAGGAAGCTACAGCACTAGCGAAACTATAGTCTCAAGATGTTACAATACCAATGAAGCTACAATTCTGAGATGCTACAGTACCACACGAAGCTACAGTTCTTGGGATGCTACATTTCTGCCCGTGACTACAATACCCTACATTGATCGGCTACTACAATACCAATAAGATATAGAAATTGGGCTGCTATTGTGCTTGCGAAGCTATGATACTTGATTGCTATAGTACCCCAGTGAAGCTATCATACTCTAGAAAGTCATTCGAAGTCTATTCTCCCGAGCACTTGACATTTATTCAACAATTTCTCATGCGGACTTCGAAAAATCCAGAAACTCAATTTCAACCTCCAACAACTCCTAATAGCCTGACAACCTCCAATAACCTATCTGCCTATGGCTCGACAATGTCAGTATACAATCTAACGATGGTCGCCCTTGGCCCCTAACAACCCAACAATGTTAGGTACTATATGGAGATTCCCTTCCATCGACTATATAAAGATAGACAGAGGTTAGTGAAAGGGCATGGCTTTCTTCTCTCATGAGGAAGCAACTCTTCTCCGTTAGCTCTCTTTGTTTATTGCTCTTTTCTCTCTTGCTCTTCTGTGAGTTTTCCCTAGCTACAACTCGATTCTGATTTGAGCGTTGAGGTGACCACGCTAGTAGAGCTGGCCAACCCTGACGTATCTTCCCTCGTAGGCCATCGAAGTTTGGCTCCTTGGCAGTTCACTGTAATCTAGGCTTCAGAGGTGTTTAAGAGTGAAGAGAAGGACCCTGAGCAAGTGAAAAGGACACTATCAAAAATTAAATTATTTCTTCTTTCCTTTGTCTTTTACTTTCATACAATTAAATAATGAATGGAAGAAACTCAAAGTTTAGTATCATGAGTTTTCCAAGTTATATCATATATGTCAATTTGGTTATCAATAGTTAATTTACACTTCCAGTCAATCATGGGAGCATTAGTTACTCACATTGACTTTAAGTTCAAAAGGCAAACTAAAGCATCAATCCCTGTTGGTGCGGGAAGCACTAGATAATCGAACCTTGGTTTTGATAATGGCATGAGGTTCAAGTTAAGTGTGTTGTTGGACTAACAAGTTGATTCAGTGTGCAGGGAGCACAGGTAAAGTCCTAATTGAGGCTAGGCAAAGCAAAGTCCTAGTTGTAGGCTAGGCAAGGACAAGTCTTGGTCTGGAGGATCAGGCAGAAGACTTGGGAGGTCAAGTACACCAGGTGCAAGTCCATGCAGTGTCGAAGAACCAGGAAGCATGGCCAAAGTCCAAGTGAGTATGGTCAGGAGGACTAGAGGTTTGGTGAAGTCTAGGCGGTCAGGAGAACTAGAACCTAGCAGCAAATTCTTGTGGGCCAAGGACCATAGCTAAGCAGAAAATCCAACAAGTCTGGAGGACTTGGTTGGCAAGTAAGGTAAATTCTCCATAGAGGAGTGGGTCAGGACGCGTTCCCGAAGTGGAACTGTAGGCGTCGGTCTAATTCAAGGTTTCATTGGAAACCTGAAGTTAAGATCAAGTAACAGTTCAAAGAACTGTTCTATAATTTGCTACTTTATGTTTTTGGAACTAACTTGTAATGCAGATTGGAGAGGCGAGTCTTTGACTTTGGGCAACCTTATCCGAGGGTCTAGTCGATCGAACGGTCTAGGTGATCAGATTGTGGATTCCAGGAAACTCGAGATCAGATAAACACAGCGGAAGTCAAAGTCTATCAAGACCCTCCACGTTAGCACGGAGTTGACTAGAATGGAGATTCCAGTCGACCAGAAGGCCGAGTCAACTGCGAAGATAGTGGATCAGCGGTCTACATGGAGTCGCCCAAAACAAAGTTCCATTCGATCAAAAGGTCTTATAAAAGACTTCGAACAGAGGCTTCTTGACAGAAAATTCAGATCAATTCATGTCAATCCAAGTAGAGCCGACGACACCCTGAGCGAGCAGCAACATCCGTCCGACCGTCGTAACGTTGGAATCGCGCCAGAAAGATGATCTTTAAACTCCAGCTTTTGGGTAACGATTTCATATTGTTATATTTGTTAATATGATAAAAGTGTTGTTTATCATTGGCTTTGTAAATTATTACAACTTGTTCCTGTAAGAAAACAAGTTTATTAGTGGATTGCTAATATGTAAATGATCAAAGATCGTGGACCTTGGAGTAGCAGCCTTTGACTGTGAACCAAGTAAAAATAAACGTGTCATTGTGTGCTTGTTTTATTGTTCTTATTTCCGCTGCATATACTCGATTTACAAACCAGCATGATTATCGATACGAGTTTTCAAAATCGAGGAAAATCGCTATAAGCGCTATTCACCCCCCTCTAGCGCTTATCCGATCCTACAATCCCTATTCAGGTGCTTCATTTTTTGAGTGTGTGCACATTTCTGTTATTCAGTTACACTAATGTTCACAATTAACTTGATTTTGTTGGATTGATTATTGACTCTATTTGTTGTATTTCTCTTGTGGATGATAACAACTTGTCTTGGTTTTATCCATCACCTATTGTATCCAAGGGAGGTTGTGTTCATTGCTGATGTTTAGCACACTGCTCTATTACCTTGCTGTTGAAAATTTACAAGAATGCTAAAGTATGTCTTCCATGAACCTTAATTTTGTTCTTGTTGAAATTCTACATGCGTAATTTAAAATTTTGATTTCACAAATCAAAGTAACGGAAGCATAATTAATAATTTTATCACTAATTATGCAAAACTCATCCAAGAAAACATATGTATACAAATATAATCATAAATAAGACATAAATAATTTTATACCGTTTGAATGATGCGTAGTAGAAACAATAACAACTAGAAGTCTTAAGCAAGGTTGTCTCTACTCGTATCCAGGTTGAGATCTCCTCGAGACGACTTCTCTAAGTCACATGTCATGTCTCTGCTTCGATACTAGTCGAAGGAGGGAGACAAGTGATTCAAGAGAGGACCTACAGTCCGATTCCATATCCGGCGACTCGAAGCAATCTGACGATATGAATTGGATTGAATGGAGGAGATCACACGATCGTTAGAAGGTTGTATGGTTCACTGTCAAGAAGGAGCAGCAAACCTATATGGCATGATTGTTCCAACAACAACAATTGTCTCGAAACAAAAACCAAATCGAAAGGGAGAAGTGATACCTTTCGATGGAGAAGCAATCGTTACTTCTTCTCTCGTTCCTTGCTTCCACCATCGGTTATAGCTTCCTTTGGCTCTGGGATAACTAGCCCTCGGGAGGATACTGATCTTAGAGAAGATCCTTGGCTAAAGGTGAGCTTGGAAGCCTTCTTTGGCTGGCAGCAACAAGCACACAAGAGGGTGGGGAGGTAACACGAAAGAGGAAGAGGTGGCTTGGGCAACGACTACAAGAGAGGAGGAGAGGGGGCCATGATTTTTTAAAACCAAAATTTAGGTTTTAATATCATGTTAATAACTCTTCATAAGAGTTATATTTATAAATGTTTAATAGATTTTTTATTAAGAAAAAAATAACAGAATTTGTTAACCAAACTCCAATCTTTTAGCCTCAAATTTGGTTCACGACCAAACTGGGTTGGTTCAAACCAAACCACCTTTAATTAAAACCAAATCAATGGTTTATAATTAAACCAAAGAGGGTTCACTTTGTCTTTAAAAGACATGACCCATCTGTGCTTTCTTTTGATAAAATATCTTCTATATTTGCTCTTTATCTGGTCCAACTCGATTCAATCTTTCTCAATCTAAGAATCCAATTCTCAAACTCGTTTTATGTCTCTTGGAGAACTTGTAGTGCATGTGACCTTATAGGTTTCCAATTTATATTGGTCGTTCATAATTAACCATTAAGTATGGATCAATAATGAGTAACACCTAATACTACATCATGATCCTCAATTAATTAAAAAATTACAGTTGATTCCAGAACCACTTCTGAATCCTTTAGCAACTACGATTGATCATGCCTCTGTTCCTTTCACCATCTTATACCTGTTTAGTTTAGGACATGATTTATATGTCAGTCTCCACTAGGCTGACTATGTCACACTTAGCCCAAGTTGTAGTTCTTTGTCATGCGGATTTAAGTTACTCAAAATAACTGTCCAAAAGGATCATCCTCTTAATGTGTTATTGCTTTGATCAAAAACTTATGAGTAATAATCCTGACAAATGGTCATAGGGTATATGTCTCCTAATTAAAGGAGTAATGATCCTCTGTTGGCTACTCAAATACCTTCGACCACTTCGGCTTATACCTAATCATTCTAGGTCCACACCTTTGTAGAAATACTTACTTAAGATGTCAAAGTATAAGTCTCCATGACCAAGATGACTTAAATACCTCAAGTCGAAGGAAACTTGTACACGAGTTGCAATGAAATATTTATAGGCATTCATAGAATCATATGAAATCTCATGGCAGGCCACTTCTAATAAACTAGTTACTTTTAATCAGCATCCATATGTTAACTCTCAACATCTCAATATTTTCAGCCAGTGAGGATCGGCTGCTTGGTAAAACCAAGGAGTCTAAAATATGTTAGTCTTACATAATTAATAATGTCCAATCTCATCAATTCATCGACTAGGGAATATTTTAATATAAACATAATTACACATGTAAACATACCCACTAATTGTGATCCAATCATAATTTCTCTCATGCTATATATTGTATTGTGAACATCAGTAATTGAGTTTAAGATCAAATCAAATACATAGAGAATGTATACTCAAATAATAATTTTATTTATTTAATAAATAATATAATATTTAAGATGATTATCTTAGGATACCACTCAAATAAAACACTTGCCTCTTGAAGAATTTCTACTAGTATTGGAGACAATTTGAGACATGAGCACTTAAGTGTTCTACTTGAATTTTCTTTTTTCCATCTCTGAATACCATGGCATGTTTCTAAATACATTGCTCCAAAGATGAGCTACAAATATAATTGGTGCAAATGAGAGAATAGTGTATATATTTGTCCACAAGTTTGGATTTCTTAGCAACTTATAGTTTTATTGGCCAAAGGATTGGTCTAACACCTTTCCCTTGATAATACTTTGCTTCTATCTCTATGACCATTTAAGTGCGATTGATAGTTTAGTGATTAGATGTTCTCATGGGTGTAGCCAAGTTAGCACTCAAGTAGTAAATTTACAATAATAGAGTAAGATTCGAATCCCCATGGATACATGCTCTTAGGGAATTAATTCTTCTCACCTAGGAGAGTACCATGATTTACCTCCCTTCCACAAGACCTTAGAGTGGATAGTAAAGAGGCATATGAGATGAGTGTTATCACCTTTTGCAATAATAATTTAGTGATTAGATACATGGTTATACTAAGTAGATGTGTTAATATTGACCCAAAGCATGCTTCTACTAAATAGTATCTAGGTTATACCACTGTGATTTGTGGCTTGTTTATCAAGAGTAAAGCATTTTTGTAATCAAAGTTCCGTTCAATTATCAAAATTTAAATCAAAAAACTTGTTTGTCGGAGCCATTTTAGAGAGAAATTATTAATTGTCACTAAGGAAAGTTCACACGAAAATAAAAAAAAAAAAAGATGTGCGGATTACTTTCAGCTATATTTTGCCATGTGAGGGAGCAGGAGCATGGCTTCCCGCGGCCACCGTCAGATCAAGGCCGTCGATCACACATATATGTCGGTTGGAAATTACATCATTCATCAAAGCAGCGGGCCCACGTTTGATTTTTCTCCCAACTGCTAGGTCTATTGCTATGGGGTCAGCGATGACCGATGGTAGGCGGTGAGCGACCGAGGAGCAACTTGCCAGACCCGTGGCCGCAGCTCTCAATTAAGGGAGGTCAGGAAGGGCAAGCGCCTTCGTCGTGCCTCCCACACGATTTGGGATTTCCTTTCGCCGCTCTTCTCCTTCGCGCTAACCTCCATCTCGTCCTGCAAGGTACTCTCTTCCTTCGTTTGCTCGATTTCTCATCTAAAATATGGTTTTCTTTCTCATTAGATGTACGAAGCTAATTCTCTATTTCATGGTATGATTTCTTTGTTTGCTCCTCCTTCAAATCGGAAGCTGGATCGGCCTTTTTATGTGCATTTTTTTGGTTGCTCGCCTTAATTATGATTTCATTTGATGGCGTTGGATTTTCGCCATGAAATAGTCAAATCTATAATGGCCGTGAATTTTAGGGGCAACGTACGTATATCGATCAGGAAAAATTACTTTTTTCCCCCAACTGATAGCATCTTACTACATGCAATAGATTAATTAACTGGTTCTCGAGCCGATTTGCAATGAAGAGTTGCTTGATCATATTCAATTTTGTATCTCAGGTTTCCTTTTCATTCCCGTCTACTAAGGTGATGATTTTGAGTTTAAAAATAGGTTAAATGTCTCTTGGGCATCTGAAATATTTTCCTTGTTTTTGCTTGAAGATACATTGCATTTTGTAGAACATGATCTGAGATCGTTGCTTTGAATTCATGTAACATGATCATCTTTCTTTATTGTAAGTTTTGCTTCTGCTGCTTGGTGTTGAAATGGAGGCTGGCTTCAAGGGAAAACCTAGTGAATCGTCCTGCCCTGATATTTCTTTTGCCAACCAGAATATTCAGAGATGTCCATTCTTGAGAAATATCCATGAACCCACTAACTTCTCCTTCTCACCTATCAATTTTTCTATCCCTGTAAGTTTTGTTGAACTTCATAATAGCTCACATATCCATTAAGATGTAATCATGATTTTATATGCTCTTGGTTTCATTAAGGCACGGGGAGGCCATGGTCCAATCTTTGAAGATGGACCTAATTTTGAGACGGCATACAGACTATTCCATGGACGAAATGGAGTGGTTCCACTCTCAGGAAGAACATTTGTGCCTGGTCAGGTACCAGAGCCTGAGATATCGTCTGGGTTTAATCCCTTAGCAGCAAAGGCAGCCACGATAAGCCTTTCAGCTTTTGGACCTGGAGGACCTTTTGGTTTTGATTTCTTCTCAAAAAAGTGGAAGAAACAGAATGGTAGATCATCCAATTCTCAGGTACTTTCATCGTCATCTTGTTGCCTATAAAGTGGAATTCAATCCTGAATATCTTGCAAATTTTGACTGCATTTACAACTGTTTGTTTACATGGATTGTGGAACATTAATAAGATTAACTTGCACAATTGAGAATCATCATTATCCTTTGCTGTCTTTTGTAAATGTAAATCTGAATCCAACTTTCATGAGCAGATTTTTCTATGAACGTATCTTAGATTAGTTATTTTTGCAGTCAACTATAGCCTTCACATGGTTCTGTGGAATATTGTACAACAACAACAATAACAATTAAGTCTTATCCCACTAGATGAGGTCAGCTATATGGATCCTTCTACGTCATTGGACTATTTAAATAAATTTTTTCTTATTTTATTGTTGATAATCAAGTCTTTTTTGATCTGTTATGTGGAATATTGTAATTGCCTTTATTTCAGACTTGCATTGTGCTGCAATATGTCATGCCATAAGGTGCTATGTCAATAGGATGTTTTTGAAAACAGGTTCTGTTGGAATACAACTGCCTTTTATTTTAATCAGAGTTACACTGCTGCAATATGTCTTGCTATAAGGGGTTATGTCAGTAGCATGTCTTTGAAAACAGGTTCTGATGGAATACTACAACTGTTTTTTATTTCGATCGGAGCTGCACTATGTAACATGTCTTTAAATAATGTTTCAGAAAGGAGGTGATTCAGCACATGAATCATGGAGCAACGAGTGGCTGGAAACTGGACAATGCCCAATAGCAAAGTCATACAGAGCAGTTAGCGGAGTACTTCCCCTGGTTGCGGATGTTTTAAGACCTCCTCCAGGCATAAAACTAAGGTGTCCACCAGTTGTGGTAGCTGCCCGTGCAATGCTTGCTCGAACTTCTTTTGTGAAGAATCTCCGACCACAACCTCTTCCAGCGAAGATGGTAGCCATAGCGTTGCTGGGCATGGCAGCAAATATTCCACTTGGAGTCTGGAGGGAGCACACCAAGAAGTTCTCCCTCCAGTGGGTTATAGCAATTCATGCGGCTGTACCATTCATTGCAATGCTTAGGAAGTCTGTGCTGATGCCTAAGGCAGCCATGGCGATCACGATTGCAGCTTCAATCCTAGGTCAGACTATTGGTTCGAGAGCTGAGCGGATACGGCTAAAGGCAGTGGCAGCAGCAGCAGCTGCCAATGAAGGAAGCCATTTAATCCTCAAAACCAGAGCAGTTACATATGCCCAAAAGATAGGGCAATGTGGCCCTGAAGTAGCATGGGATCCTCTCTCTCTTAAGGCAGGGAGTTTGGATCCAACAGCCTCTTCTATATGCTAGTGCTTGAGATGTAGTTTGTCACATATGCAGTTTGCCACAGATGGTATTTGTTATCATTCAATAATTGGTTATTCAGCATTTCAATGACTGAATCGTTGTGTATTAAAATGAATGGTATCAGGTTTTCCTTGAGTTTAAAGTGAGTACAAGGATATTTTTCAGATTGTTGCGTGGTATTTAGATGCATTAGTTTACTAACAACTTCAATTATTTTTCTTCAATCGATTTGTTTTGATAACAGCGTGAACACATCATGGTGCCTTTTTAAATTGGTGACAGTATTAATAGCTGACCAAATAATCAATAATTCTTAGAAACCCTGTTGGTTTTGGTGGAAAGGAAGTGGATGCTGAGCTGGATGTGCAGTCCAACTTGCTTAGCATGGTCGGTCGATGGTGCAGAAAAAAAAAAATTGATTGGTGGAAAGGAGGTAGTCGGTTCGGGAAAGTTTCCCACCGACCTGAAGCATACGACGGCCAATCCAGATGTCCAACATCCTTTGATTACGTTTTCCATTTGGAAGAAAATTCTTGTAAATAAGTCGTAGCTGGGAATTCCCTGAGTCACAACTCGGATGTCCTACCATTGCACCATTGCTATGGAGACCGGTCGATGGTGCAGAAGCCTGCCAATGTGGTGGTGCAGGTGGAGGTGTAATCTGTTCTACACAAAACCAGTGTTAGGGGGTGGGTAGACAGATACCTACGAAAATAGCAGTCATGATCTCTGAAAAATTCCAAACTGTTTAGCCGTTTCAACTGTTACTCTCAGCTTGATGATCATTAATTTTAATCACTTTCATTAATATTAGTTAATCAGCCATTAGTGGTCATTAATTTCAAAAATGATAATTGTGGAAGGACCAAATAGGAATCGTAGGCTATGTGTACTTGTGGCTAAATAATTGTGTGGATAGTGGTGGTTGTCCTTGGAAGACATGTCTGGTGATGGATGTGACCTATTGAGGTTGGTGTGGAGAGCTTTAGGAGCTCGGAGAGGGGAGAGCTCACTACTACCAAAAAAAACATCTATAATGACATTTTATTTATGACACTTAGTAATAAGTGTTGTTATAAATATTTTATAATGACACTTATTAAAATTATTAATTTTAAAAATGAAATATTAGATTAGACTTTGGGAGAATTAGAGTAAAATCCCTCGGCTCTTGTTTATATTTAGATTCCGTCTCTATATGTCTTTTTTTAGGATTTAATACCTGACAACTACCCCATCTTAGTTTTAACTCCCTATAAGGTTGAATTTCTATTTTTACCCTTGTTATTTACATAGTTTTGATTAATTTTTTTCACCCATCTTCTCCCACCGATTCATCTTCCAACAACCCATCTTCTTCCCTCCCCTCAATGGAAACTCTCGATTGATTCCGACCAAACCATTTGCTTGTGCCTTGGAAAACCATCTGCTCTCCTACCTTCACCACTAGCGACCTGCGGCAATAAATGTGATAGCAATGATTTTCTTCACAACAAATCGTCGTCTTCCCTCCCCCAACAGTAACCCTAGACCCTTGGTTCATCCCCACTTGACCAAACTGTTTGCTCACCCCCTTGAAAACTATTTTGTCTCCCTTATTTCAACCACTAGCGACCCACGGCAGCAAGCCAATGCGATAGGAGCAGCACGGAGAGCAACGAGCAAGTGCGCAAAAAAGATTAAACAAGGTAAATATGCTTGATTACATATAATTTTGGGTAAATTTTTTATGATAATTACTTATTGATACAAAGAGTATCTAATTTGAGTCAATAGATATTAGATTTTGTGCTTGAAAGATTCTGATTTGATTTTTGGGATGTAAAAAAATTATACTTTGAAGTTAATAATAGTGACTTTTATTTGAAGTTCATGAAGTAAAAATATGATACCTAAATTGTTACAAAAGATTTTATACCTAATGTGAGTCAATAGGTACTTATTTTAGCTCATTAAATACCCTGATTCGATTATTGGTTGTGTTATTCATGAAATAAAATAATGATATCTAAATTGGTAGAAAAAGTACTTAATGATAGTCAATCGATACTTGTTTTGGCCATTTAAATACAAAAATTTGATTATTTGGGGATGTTAAAAATTTTATTTAAAATATAAACTTAAGTGACTTATGTTTGTGGCCTTCGTCAATTGATTCTTGTTGTGGTACTGATTTTAAATACAATTTTGGGTAAAATTTTTATGGTAATTACGTAATTTTTTTATAGGTACAAAGAGCATCTAATTTGAGTCCATAGGTATTTGATTTTGTGCCTGAAATATTCTGAATCGATTTTTGGTGTTGTAAAAAAATTATACTTTGAAGTTAATAATAGTGGCTTTTGTTTGACGTTCATGATGTAAAAATATGATACCTAAATTGCTACAAAGATTTTATATCTAATGTGAGTTAAAAGGTACTCTGATTCGATTATTGTTTGTGTTATTCATGAAATAAAATAATGATACCTAAATTGGTAGAAAAAATACTTAATGTTAGTTAATAGATATTTATTTTGGCCATTTAAATACTAAAATTTGATTATTTAGGGATGTTAAAAAATTTATTTAAAAGTTAATATTAAGTGACTTATGTTTGTGGCCTTCGTCAATCGGTTCTTATTGTGGTACTGATTTTACATACAATTTTAGGTAAATTTTTTATGATAATTATTTTTTTTATTGGTACAAAGAATATCTAATTTGAGTCAATAGGTATTTGATTTTGTGCTTGAAATATTCTAAATTGATTTTTGGTATTGTAAAGAAATTATATTTTGAAGTTAATAATAGTGGCTTTTGTTTGACGTTCATGATGTAAAAATATGATACCTAAATTGCTACAAAAGATTTTATATTTAATGTGAGTCAATATGTACTTATTTTGGCTCATTAAATACCCTGATTCGATTATTACTTGTGTTATTCATGAAATAAAACAATGATACCTAAATCGGTAGAAAAGGTACTTAATGTTAGTCAATAGATACTTATTTTAGCCATTTAAATACCAAAATTTGATAATTTATTGATGTCAAAAAAATTAATTAAAAGTTAATATTAAGTGGCATATCTTTATGGCTTTCATCAATCAATACTTATTGTGGTACTGATTTTGCCTTATATTGTTGAATGTATTACGTAGATTAATATGTTACGTTGTGTTTCTTATTAACTTATTTTATGGAAATATTTATTGAAATCATTGCTAATTAAGTTTTTTTATGAATTAGAAATGACAAAGACTAAATAACACACGAATGATTATGATGGAGATGTTGGACCAAGTGGAAAAGAAGGTTACTCAAGGTGTTCCCCAACAAAATTTATGTCAGTCATGGAACAATTGGTCCCAAACTGGGTGAACTACAATTAAAGAAGATTAAGGCTTCACCTCTTGCACCTTGGTTAAAGATTCAAAAGCTTTCTATAAGCACCTCAAGAGTTTATGCAATGCTTAAACGCTTTGAAGTAGAGACATGCAGCTTTTGTTTTGGAAGCAATATCATGGTGCCATTCACTTCTTGGGAGTTCTCAATCGTTATAGGTTTACCTAGCGTTGGTCAACCGGTTAGCATCGATTTGAAATTGGGTTCTAACTTCCTTGAACGACATTTCAAGGGGATGAAATGTGTTAAGAGAAATGCCATCATAGAGAAGTTATTTGTGTTGGTAGACAATGAATTAGAAATTGATGATTTTTTTAGGTTTTTTATTTTGCTACTTTTTAATTGTGTTATATTTCCTATTAGCAATTTTGGTACACCTAGTTTTATTTTCCCATACTTGGACAATTTGGAAACATTTTTTGAGTATGGTTGGGGAGATGCAACTTATAGATTTTTGTGTGCTGAAATTGAAGACCATCTTGGATACTCCAAAGTGGACAAAAAAGAGAAAACATATATGGGAGGTTGCATAGTTGGACTGATGGTATTTTTTTCAGCATATATATGTTATTTGTTGAGTGAGTAAATGCTAATCATTGTATTTGTATAGGGTTGGGTTTATGAAAGAGTTCCTATGCTTGGTCAACCTCGTGTTTTACATTGCTTTCCTCGATTATTCAAGTGGGGAGAGAGCAAAATTATTGTTAATCCTAAAGGTGCAGAGGCAGCATTAATGGCGGTGAGGCCAAACAAGGTTGGCGTAATTTATTCTTTATCATTGTATAATTTGGTTTAAATGTGTTATTAAACTAACAATTTATCTTTTTTTTACTTTTAGATTGTGTCAATCAAACCATTCTAGGAGGAAAAAGTACTTGTTGATGATATAGAGAGGTTTGGTGAGGTAACAATTTTTAATCCAAGATAACAAATTTATTAAGAGCCTATTATTCAACCAATTAGCATGCTTAATTAACATTTTTATTTCCAGGTTGATTCTTGACTCGGTGATTCAGAATTGTTGAATCACATAAAAAGACTTGAGAATGAGATTAAAGTGTTGAAAGGAAAAAATAAAGTGGTTGAAGAGGATGCCCCACATATGCATGATGAAGGTCATACTGAGCAAGATGTTGCTGTGGATGCTGATCCTAGTGTTGAAAGTTTGAACAAAGTTATTGACGATAAAGTGCCAATGAACACAGAAAAAGGGAAAGAGATGGTTGTTTATAATCCAAAATCATCTATTGTGAAGACTGTTTAGAGAAGAACAGATAGATTGAAAAAAAAAGAAAGATCCGGACTATATGCACCCCTAGTACTGCCCCAAAGCAAAAGAGTAAATGACATTTGACCCAAGTCGTGGATCAGGTAGTTTCAGTAATTATTTTTTACAATACCTACATATATTTTATATATTTGACGAGTGTTGTAGTGTTTAATTTTTTTGATTGAATTTTGTATTTCTATATTCTGTTGTTTCTATATAGGATGATATGAGTATAGATATTCAAGATATTGTTGATAGTACTGTAGAGGAATCTCTACAGGAGTTCCGAGGAAGATTAGACTTTCATGGGCATGATCAAATATCAACGGAAGAAAAAAATATTATTGAGAAGTACATCTGCGGGGATATTTTGGGGTAAAAATATCTTATATTATTTTAATTTTTTTGAAATCTTATTTGGCAAATCATTTTATGTTTTTTAAGTTGCTAAGTTTGGTATTTTGGCTTTGTAGTGGTGTAGTCTAGCAATGATGGGAAAGTCTTGAAAAACCGTTCCGGTGAATTCTTGCAGAACAAAAATTTTTTCGGAAACGATTTCAAGTTGCCCTCATAGTTAATCAAACCAAGGTTTGATCAACGCATTTAGATCATTGGGCTCTTGTGTTTGGTTTACAGGATCCGAGATAAAAGGAATAATTTAATTATAGCGGAAACATTAAATTATACCTCTTCTTAACGGGATGTCTAGAAGGAGTTGAAGACCTCTCGATCTTCTGCTGTATTCCTCTCCTCTTCTCGAACGTTGTGTGGGCAACGATCCTTCGAGATGATTCCACCAAGTCTCTTCTCTCCGATGGCAAGAAGCAAGCAATGAAGCAACCCTTTCTTTCCTTCTCTTTTCTTCTCCTCCTTCTTCTTGTTGGCCGCCGGCCCTAGAAGAGCTAAAGGAGAAGGGAGCCGGCCCTAGGGGAGCAAGGGAAGAAGAACTCCTTAGAGGCCGCCGGCCACTAAAGAAAAGAAGAAGAAGAGGGTGGGCGGCGGAAGGCAAGAAAAAAACCCTTTGATTGAGGGAAGATGTGGCCGGCCCTAGCACAAGGAGAGGAGAAACCTTTTGTTGTGTGTTCTTTTCCCTCCCCAAGCCTCCTCTTTATATAGTTAGCCATCTCACAAAATTTGGTATGATTATAATCAAATCAAATCTTCTTATCCAGATTTGATTAGAAAAATCATAACCAATTTTGTCTGCGGAAGAGATAAAATTATGATTCTAATCAAATCAAATCTCATCCAGATTTGATTCATAATTAAAAAATCATAATTTCCGGAAGAAATAAAATCAATGATTCTAATCAAATCAAATCTTATCCAGATTTGATTAGAAAAATCATAATTAATCAAATCGGATCCAATTAAAATTATGATTCTAATCAAATCAAATCTTATCCAGATTTGATTAGAAAAATCATAATTAATTTTCTCTGCGGAAGAAAATTAATAATTTCGTAACGGAAATTTTAATCAGAATTTCTTAACAAAATTTTTCTCCGGAAAAATAATTTCAGAAATTCTTAAAATTTCCTATCCGAAATTTCATATAATTTTCTTAGGTGGATACGAGGTTTTATCCAGAGGCTACAGCAGGGACCTAGAGGAGAAATTGGTTTTGGCCTCCTGATGGACTTGGGCTTCCTGTGTTCTCCCTGAACACCCAACTCAAGCCCATCAATAATAACTCATTCCACTAGAGAGTTATTATTGCACTACCGCACCAATCCCATATTATAGTATGAGCTCCTTCTTACTATAAGTACATTAATCTCCCTGTGTTTAAGATATCGTATGTCCGTTAATTAAATGAGTTACTGACAACTCGAATTTAATTAACTTCTAATCCAAGAGTAGTACCACTCAACCTTTGTTATCATGCGGAACTAAGTCCACCTGCAGGGTTTACATGATAATCCTTTATGAGCTCCTCAAGGGGACATCATCAGCCTAGATTATAGGACACAGTTTCCTTCTATAATCAACAACACACCATGTACATAATACTACTTCCCAACTCATCGGGCCTTTTGATCTATCGCTCTAAATCTCACCCTTTGATGAATCAAAGAAGTATATACTAAGTACATGTGTTTGTTATTATATAGGGATTAAGAGCATGTACATTCATAGTAACAGAGGTTTAGTTCGATTATATAGTCAGTATAAATCGAACAATCCTCAGATGGTCCTGCTCAATACACACTGAGTGTACTAGTGTAATTCTATAGTCAAGACAGACTAAGACCAAATTACACTACAACCAGTCCAATGGTTTGTCCAATCCATCTTGGTTGTGAACACTGTTTATAATCTATAAGGAACTGATAACATGGTCTTCTGTGTGTGACTCCGCACACCATGTTTATCTACAATATAGATTAAATGGACACTTGCATAAAAACTAAATGCAAACATTGACCAAATGTAATTCTCATTTCAGAATGTTTATTTACATAGATAGCTAGGATTCTGGTATACATCCCAACAATCTCCCACTTATACTAGAAGACTACGCTGTCTCATATGCTGCCATACATCTGATCCCCATCCCCTCCACATGCCGATCAAAAGCTCTCGCCGGAAGGGCCTTAGTGAAAGGGTCTGCCAGGTTATCCTCTGATGCAATCTTGACCACAGCGACTTCTCCCCGTTTGACGATGTCTCGTATCAGGTGGTACTTGCGCTCAATGTGTTTACTTGCCTTATGGGCTCGTGGTTCCTTCGAGTTTGCAACTGCACCACTGTTATCACAATAAATTGTGATAGTCTTGGGCAAACCAGGAATCACATCTAAGTCCATCAAGAAGTTCCTGAGCCATACAGCTTCTTTGGCTGCCTCAGAGGCTGCCACATACTCAGCTTCCATGGTAGAGTCTGAAATGCATTTCTGCTTTATACTCCTCCATGTTATGGCTCCACCTCCCAATGTAAACACATAACCTGATGAGACTTACTTTTATCCCTATCTGATTGGAAGTCAGAGTCCGTGTAACCCACAGGGATTAAATTATCTGCCCGGTAAACTAGCATATAATTCCTAGTCCTTCTCAGGTACTTCAATATATGCTTTACCGCAGTCCAATGTCCCTGTCCTGGATTACTTTGATATCTGCTAACCATGCCCACGGCAAAGCAGATATCCGGTCTCGTGCATAGCATCGCATACATTAGGCTTCCTACTGCTGAGGCATAAGGAACCGCCTTCATGTCCTCTATCTCCTTTGGTGTCTTAGGACACATCTCCTTAGATAGAGGAACTCCATGCCTAAAAGGTAGAAAACCTTTCTTGGAGTTTTGCATGCTAAAACGAGCTAGGATAGTATCGATATAGGAAGCTTGGGATAAGCACAACATCCTTTTCTTGCGATCCCTTATAACTTTGATCCCAAGAATATGTGCGCATTCTCCTAAGTCCTTCATATCGAACTGCTTGGACAACCATACCTTTACGTCTGATAATATTTTAACATTGTTGCCAATGAGTAAAATATCATCTACGTACAGTACAAGAAATACCACCACGTTTCCGTCACACTTCTTGTATACACAAGACTCATCCGGACATTGAATAAATCCATATGACTGGATTACTTCATCAAACCGGATGTTCCAAGACCTTGAAGCTTGCTTCAGTCCATAAATGGACCGATTAAGCTTGCATACAAGATGCTCTTTGCCCTTTGCAATGAATCCCTCTGGTTGCTTCATATAGATGTTTTCTTCAAGACTTCCGTTAAGGAAAGCTGTCTTGACATCCATTTGCCAAATCTCATAATCCATATGAGCAGCAATAGATAAAAGAATCCTTATAGACTTAAGCATAGCTACCGGTGAAAAGGTCTCCTCATAATCAATTCACTCTTTCTGAGTATACCCTTTCGCAGTAAGCCTTGCTTTGAAGGTTTCCACCTTCCCGTCTATTCCTCTTTTTCTTTTGTAGACCCATTTTGCATCCAATGGCTTTTACACCATCTGGTGGTTCTACAAGCTCCCAGACTTTATTAGAATACATAGATTCTATTTCAGAATTCATTGCACTTTGCCAAGATGCTGCATCTTTATCTTGGAGTGCTTCGTCATAATTCCAGGGATCAGCTTCATGTTCACCAGGGACCAAGTCCGAGGACTCTCCCAAAAACATGAATCTATCAGGTTGTCTAACAACCCTCCCACTACGACGAGGCACCACCTGTTCTTGTGCATTCTCTGTGACACGCGGTGCAGTTACTTGTGGTATCTCATCTTGCACTATTGGTACTGAAGTGGATGTGTCTCCTCTAATTTCTTCAAGAACAATCTTACTTGTGGGCTTGTGGTTCATTACATAGTCTTCCTCTAAAAATCAGTCATTCGTGCTAACGATGACCTTCTGATCTTTAGGACTATAGAACAAACCACCCTTCGTTTCTCTAGGATAGCTCACAAACAAGCAAACTTCTGAACGTGGTTCCAACTTATCAGCGTGTCCCTTCAGCACATGTGCTGGACTATCCCAAATCCGAATGTGTACTAGGCTTATGCCCAATCAACAATTCTATGGGAGTAGAAGGTACTGATTTAGAAGTTACCAAGTTTAGAATGTACGCCGTCGTTTCCAGAGCATGTCCCCAAAACGAAGTTGGTAATTCTTAATAACTCATCATTGATCTAATTATTTCCATAAGAGTCCTATTCCTTCGCTCTGCCACACCATTCTGTTGGGGTGTACCAGGTGCAGACAATTGGGATTGAATCCCAGCCTCTGATAAGTAACTCCTAAACTCTCCCAAGAGGTATTCTCCACCACGATCAAACCGTAGTGTCTTGATACTTTTATCTTGATGTTTCTCCATATCAGTCTTGTATTCTTTGAACTCATCAAAGCACTTAGACTTATGGCACATCAAGTAAATGTATCTCTATTTCGAATAGTCGTCTATAAAAGAGATGAAATATTCGAAACCACCTCTTGCCTGGATAGTCATAGGTCCTCACAAATCAGAATGAACCAATTCTAACACTTCTTTGGCTCTATACCCCTTTGCCTTAAAAGGCCTGTTGGTCATTTTTCCTTCTAAGTAGGATTCGCAGGTTGGAATATTTTCCACCACCAGTGAACCTAAAGGTCCATCGGCTATTAACCTTTGAATTCTACTTAAGTTAATATGACCTAACCTTAGATGCCAAAGATATGTTTGGTTCACTTGCGAAGGTTCTTTTCTCTTATTAAAATTAGAAGATGTGTTATTAATTTCCATTTATTGCATCGTGGGAGTTATTTGATTAAGAGTATAATTGTCAACCAACGTACCAGAATAGATATTAACCTTGTTTTTCTTGATAACAACTTTGTTACCAAAAGAAACGAAATATCCATCCTTAAATAATTTAGAAACTGAAATTAAATTCTTTCTAAAATATGGTACGTAAAGACAATTCCTCATAATCAAAGTTTTATTTTTCTCAGAAGATAAATAAATATCTCCCACTGCAATAGCTGCCACTTTCGTAGCATTGCCCATGTAGACGGTAATCTTTCCTTCACTTAGTTGTTGGGTTTACTGAAACCCCTGCAAAGAATTGCAGGCATGATTAGTGGCTTTCGTATCTATACACCAAGTAGATAACACCACTAAACATATTTCAACTACTAATGAATAAGATATACCTCTATTGTTCTCCTTTCTAAGAGGTCAATCTACTTTCAAATGTCCATACTGCTTGGCTACCTGCCTGGCTGCCTGATTCTGGTGTCCGAAGAGTTCTTCAAGATTGAGTCATAGGGAGTAGGTATGGCCTGTTGCTGATGTTGCAGTACATTTGACATAGAAGTCAAAATGTAACATCGCACCATCTCATCTGCCTTAACCCAATTCCTATGTCTCTCTATCTCCTCTTCACTAGAATCTATATTAGGCATGCTAGGACAGACCTTAAAAAGTACAAACTTGTACTCTTCAGCAGTTAAGACAATGTCCAAGTTCTATTTCCAATCTATATAGTTAGGACCAGTAAGTTTTTATTTTCTTTGAGTATAACGGTCAGTGGGTTAAAAGCCATTCTGAAAGTCTTGAGAATCACATAAGTGAGATTTGGTCAAAACTTTAGAACTTTAAAATTATATTGATTCCTCAAACAATATAATTTAAATTCACCAACACCTCAAACACCGGGAATTTAGTAAGCCACGATCGTGTGGACGTTTACTAATTCAAGCATTTGTAAGAGGAGGTTTTACCCATTAATTTTACTATCTTGTCAACTTAACTTTATGACAAGTAAAATTAATAGTTGGTTTATCTTTGGCCACACAAAATAATAGCAGTGACTCCGATGGGGAGGATACTATTATATGTGTTCTAAGTGTTCACCATTACTTGACACTAAGGTAATTATTTAGGATTGTGTCCCTTCAGATGGAGAAGATCACACGCTCTTAAATAATTTCCTATAGTCATCCATTAAGGAAGTTTGATCCAGTGATCCGCAAGCAAACTCATCCGATGGGGAGGAAGGCACTCAGAGCCAACACATAAGTTTGAATGCATCACTATCAAACCAGTAATGGAGGCCGCGGGATTTTTTTAAAAAAAATCCCTCTCCCACTTAGTTATTTGGATTTGAGGAATTTTAATTATGTATGCATATTTAATTATTCCAAAATTGGTTTCCAGGCCGTGGCGAGGCACATCGGCCTTCTTGGTTATTGGAGCATCAACCACTTTCTAAGACAAAACCAATTAAGGACATCATTAAATTATGCATTCATAATTTCCCACTAAAACCCTTAGGTATTTTAATTATGTATACATATTAACTTGTTCAAAGAAATTGGTTTCCAGGCCGTGGCGAGGCACATCGTTTTACCTATGTAATTCTATGCATAAAAAAATAATATGCAATTACACAAAATAATAGATATAATAAAGAATTGTATAAAGAATAAGAAATACAATATGGAAAAATAATTTTCCAACTATTATGGTCTTTTCAATATCCGCCATTCTTCAAGAAGCCTCCCTTTGACTTAGTCGCGTCTTCCTTATTTCGTAGCGCATTCGGTTCTCACCACGCAAGAAGAAATCGCAACAATTATAGAAAAAATTTACATCTGTCGATCCTATACTCCACAAAAGAGTTTACAAAAATTCTAGATCGAACTGTAAAAATAAATTTAAATTATTATAGCAAAATTCAACCTCGACACCCAGCTGTCGCACGTTGCTTCTGTGGAACGGAGGAATCGGGTTGTCGCTGCTACCGCCGACGGTGGAAACCCTCATAGTGCGGAGCCAACTGACAGAGGAGGAAGGCAACTCACCGGAGCTCACAGTAGATTCGCTTCTGCGGTGGCGTTCACGTTCTTCAATCGGATTACTGCCGCGTTTTGCGCTGATCGGAAGGAGGAAGATGGTGGCGATGGAAGCTCACGACGACGAGCTCGAAGACGCCGTCGCGGAGAGAGCACAAGTAAAAAAATCGCGATGGGAAAACAGTATCGTCGAGAGCCCCTCGAATCCCTGAGTCGGCGTAGCTTTTAACCTAATTCGCTGAACCGGAATGCTGAAGTGAACCGCTATGTGGCAAGTTGAACCATTGAACCTTGATTTGGCTGAACCGGACTTGAATGGGCTGGATAAAACCCTGGATTGATGGGGCTGTTGCTTTTGGGCTGGGCTGGCTTAGGATTTTTGCTTGAACCGGGCCAATTGAACCGGTTGCATATTTGGCTTGATTGGCCGGCCCTAGCAAAACCAGCTGATTGGACCGGCTAAATTTAGAATTGAACCAGCCCCATTTACTGATTTGGGCTTGAATGAAATGGGTCATCTATGATTTGCACTTGAACCAGGCTTTAGCATTGGATTTGGGCTGAATTTGGATTTTAACCTAATTTGAATCCATTTCTGATCTGATCGAGCCAATTTGAACTCTAATTCGAAACATATTTGAATCCAAACTTGATTTCTGGCAAATTGAACCTCCAAATATCGTTATCTTCATCCTAATTCCCTGACAAATTAATTATCACAAATTAATATCGATAAATACCTCCAGGGACCTAGAGGAGAAATTGGTTTTGGCCTCCTGATGGGCTTGGGTTTCCTGTGTTCTCCCTGAACACCCAACTCAAGCCCATCAATAATATCTCATACCACTAAAGGGTTATTATTGAACTACCGCACCAATCTCATATTACAATTTGAGCTACTTCTTACTATAAGTACATTAATCTCCCTGTGTTTAAGATATCGTATGTCCGTCAATTAAATGAGTTACTGACAACTCGAATTTAATTAACTTCTAATCCAAGAGTAGTACCACTCAACCTTAGTTATCATGCGGAACTAAGTCCACCTGTAGGGTTTACATGATAATCCTTTATGAGCTCCTCAAGGGGACATCATCAGCCTAGATTATAGGACACAGTTTCCTTCTATAATCAATAACACACCATGTACATAATACTAATTCCCAACTCATCGGACCTTTTGATCTATCGCGCTAAATCTCACCCTTTGATGAATCAAAGAAATATATACTAAGTACATGTGTTTGTTATTATATAGGGATTAAGAGCATGTACATTTATAGTAACAGAGGTTTAGTCTGAATATATAGTCAGTATAAATCGAACAATCCTCAGATGGTCCTGCTCAATACACACTTAGTGTACTAGTGTAATTTTATAGTCAAGACAGACTAAGACCAAATTACACTACAACCAGTCCAATGGTTTGTCCAATCCATCTTGGTTGTGAACACTGTTTATAATTTATAAGGAACTGATAATATGGTCTTCTGTGTGTGACTCCGCACACCATGTTTATCTACAATATAAATTAAGTGGACACTTGCATACAATTAAATGCAAATATTGACCAAATGCGATTCTCATTTCAGAATGTTTATTTACATAGATAGCTAGGATTCTGGTATACATCCCAACAGTAAATACATATTTTTCCCTATGCATTACAAAGCACATTGGTTCTTGCTCGTGTATACTCCAAGCGAAAAATCTTTCACGCTGAAAAATTTTATTAGTAGCCCTATTTACAAAGGTACAGCGAAAAAATTTGTAAGTTGGATAAAAAATAAGTTACTTTTATTTTTTTTAAATTTGTACACATCTTTTATGATTGATTTGATAAATAAGTTTGTTTGAATTGGTTGTGCGGGCAAAATTTTTGTCCAGATATCTTTGGAATGTGGAACAGTGTGATATTGGCATAGGTGAAGTGATTGCTGTAAAGAGTCGACAACAAGAAAATGATTTGAATTGTGGTGTTTATATTTATCTATGAGTTGAATGCTTTGCCTGAGATAATCCAACATTTTGGAAACAAGAATGGGTTACATCAATCGAAGGGTATAGAACTCGTATTGCTTTGGCCATTTTGTCTGATAAGCGAGGCTTGTTCAAAGGATTGAAATGACTTATCATACAAAATCAGTGTTTTGATGATTTTGTATGACAATTGTTAAGTTTTGGTGATGATGGAGATATAATTATATTTTAAATTGATGTCATGATATTATGAATATGTAGAATAGTATTTTGGTGGGATGATAACTTCATGTTTGATGTATGAATTGGCCTTTGAGTGTTAGATTTATGGTATTAGTCTTGCCCTTTTCTTTTTGTACTTTTGTAGTGATGGTATGTTACTCGTGCGTGAAGATCATGCCGAATTTTTTGATATTTAAGGGGCCAAAATAAGTACCAATTGATTAATATTAAGTACTTCTTATACCTATTTAGGTATTATATTTTTATTTCACGAATCACACACACAATAATCGAGCTTCCCTCGTTTTTGTGCAACTCCACGGGCAATCAGTCGAGTTTATTTTTTACAGTACTGAAATGGTCGGATGAGTATCAAAAATGGCCTCTTATTTATTTTATGAATGTCAAATAAGTACTTACTCATATTCCATGGTGAGTGGAGAACAGGTTTCTTTTAAAAATTAAATAATTGAGTACTTTTTCAAATAATCACAAAATTGGATATCACTTGGGGTAAATTAAGTTCCAAGAGCCTAAAATTGAGTACTTTTTCAAACTATTTCTGGGAAAAATTTACCAAGGCGCATTTGTAGTTGTATGAAACCACAACATATAACAACATATATAAAACTACCACTAAACACAACAGTTTAATGATTAATGCATAAATCACTTCATAATGCATTTCTCAGTTACAATTACATAACCAACATCCAACTTTTATCTAGGGGTGCAAACGAGTTGAATCGAATCGAATAATATAAAAATATTGATATTTGAATTCGAGCTCGAAACATATATATGATATTCGAATTCGATTTGAAGCTCAAAAATATCAATAATTTTGGCTCGAGTTTGATTCAAAATATGATTCGAGCTCGAGTTCGATTCAAATTATTCGAACCATAATTCGAGTAGAATCAAACTTTAGTTCAAAATGCCTTAAATTATTCGAGTTTGATTCAAATTATTCGAACCTTAATTTGAACAAAATTAAACTTTAGTTTGAAATGCCTTAATTCGAGCGGCTCGCAAATAATATTATAGATTCGAATTCAGCTCAAAAAATTATCGAACATGTTCGAGTTTGGCTCGAATTCGATAATTTTGAATACAAATTAAATATTATTCAAGCTGGCTTGAAAAGCTCGTGAATCAGCTCGATTCGTTTGCACCCCTACTTTTATCCACTTTTAACCACAAAAATGGATCATTATGTTGGTGCAGGGAGCACCAGCAGATCGAACCTTGATTTTGATAATGACACTAGGTTCAAGTTAAGTATGTGTTGGACTAATGATATTAATCTAAGTATCAGGGAGCTAGTGGAAGCTAGGCATTGGAAAGTCCTGATCTGGAGGATCAAGCAGAAGCCTTGGCAGAGTCGAAGCACCAAGTGAAGTCTGGGCTGGTCTGGAGGACCGAGCCGCAGTAGAAGTCTGGGTTGGTCTGGGGCCGCAGCAGCAGAAAACTGGACTAATCTGGAGGATCGAGTCATAGCAGAAGACTAGGCTGGTCAGGGAGGACCGAGCCACAGCACAAACCTTGGGGGCTGAGGACAGAGCCGAGCAAAAGTCTAACGAGTCAGGAGGACTCGGTTGGCAATAGGTAAATTCTCTTGAGAGGAGTGTGTGAGGATGCCTTCCCAAGGGGAACAGTAGGCGTCGATCTAACCTAGGGTCTCACTGGAGGCCTGAAGTTAAGACCTAGAGGAAGTTCCAGGAACTAACTCTAAAATATTTATTTTGCATATTATTTCACTAACACTTTTGCAGGATTGGAAAAACTGAATAACGCAGACTCCGGGCAAAACTGGCTAAGTTTTGCTGTTGGAGTCGACTCGACTGAAGGTTCGAGTCGACTCGAGCTTAATCAGCCAGTATTTGGAAGTCAGCGCGATCAGTTCTCCGCCAGATAGGACTTGAGTCAACTCAAGGTGACTCAGAAGTCGACTCAGAGTCAAAATCTATCCGGTAGACTCCACGTCAGATTGGAGTCGACTCGAAAGGCGACTTGAGTCGACTCAGATGGCGGATAACGAGCGGGAAAGCAAAAGGAGTAGCAGCCTTGGGTTGTGAACCAAGTAAACAAAAGTGTCATTTACTCTTTTCTGTTTGCTTTTTATTTTAACTGCTTCCGTAAGTATTTCGTTTAATCTCTTTCGCACGTACTACGAACTTTGAATTTATAAAAATAACACGCTATTCACCCCCCTCTAACGTGTTATCGATCCTACAAGCTGCTAGGAGTCTTCCCTTTTTCAAAATATTACGCTGAGCCAACCAATTCTCATGGGATGACAAATGTGAAAAGGCCTTCTCTGATCTAAAACAATACCTTGCTGAGTTACCCATCTTAGCCAAACCCACGCCTCAGGAGCCATTATGGGTGTATCTCTCCGCTTCGGATGAGGCGTTGGGTTCAGTCCTAATTAAGCAGGAAGGGCAGACACAGCGCCCAATCTATTTTGTGAGCCATTTATTGAAGGATGTAGAGACTTGCTATACCTCTTTGGAGAAGTTGGCTCTATTACTTATTCTAATGGCTCGGCGATTACGCCTATATTTTCTGTCACATCCTATTACAGTTCTCACCAATAGCGGATTGGGTAGAGTCTTGCTCAACCCAGACGCTTCCGAGCAGCTTATCAAATGGACAACTGAGCTAAGTGAATATGATATTCAATACCTTCCTAGAACCGCTATTAAAGCCCAAGCTCTAGCTGACTTCTTAACAGAGATAACAGGATGCGAGTCAGAAGAGACTTGGAAGGTATTCGTGGATGGTTCAGCTAACAAAAGAGGCAGCGGAGTTGGGGTACTACTATGCTCACCACAAGGAGATACCTTGCAACTCGCTGTAAAATTACATTTCCGAACCACTAACAATGAAGCTGAGTACGAAGCGGTGTTAGCCGGTCTCCAAGCCACCCGTCATATGGGGGCATCCAAAATTGTCATCCATTCTGATTCCTAGTTAGTGGACCAGCAGGTCAAAGGAACCTTCGAAGTCCGCAACGAGCGGCTCAAGCATTATGCAGAGGCGGTAGACAAATTAAAGGCAGAATTCCAGCAAATAACAGTGTAGAAAGTGTCCCGAGCTGATAATAAAGGGCAGATAAGTTGGATAAATTGGCTAGTACGCTAGCCACATGGAATGTGGAAGAACCTCTTGTGCAAGAATAGCTCGTTGCCCGCATTGATCAGGCATCTCAACATACAAGGACGACCAACTGGAGAGACATAATCATACCCCTCCTCAAGGGAGGTCCTTTACCCAGTAATGCGGAACAAGCCGGGATCCTTCGGAGATGAATCAGTCGGTTTACTCTGATTGGGGATACCCTGTATAAGCGAGCCTTCTCTAGGCCGTTGCTCAAGTGCCTGGGGACAGACGAAGCAGATTACGTTATGCGTGAAATTCACCAGGGATGCTGTGGCTGTCACACAGGAGGGCGAACTTTGGCTCGAAAAATCCTATTAGCTGGATATTTTTGGCCCACCTTATAAGCTGATTTAGCCAAACTTGTTAGTACCTGCTCCAGTTGTCAGAAACATCAAGCTCTATCCCATCGCCCAACTAAACCACTGAAGACTTCCACTGTCTCTTGCCCTTTTGATCAGTGGGGCATGGATATTGTTGGCCTCTTGCCTGTCGGAGCCGGCCAAAAGAAGTTCTTGTTAGTCGCAGTAGACTATTTTTCCAAATAGGTAGAGGCTAAACCCTTGGCACAGATCACAGAACAACGTGTCCTCAAATTCCTTTGAAAAAAATATTATCTGTCGGTTTGGCATCCCCCGCAAATTGGTATCAGACAATGGAAGACAGTTTCAAGGTTGCAAGCTTGCAGAATGGTGCCAAGGCCTAGGGATCCAGGAAGCCTTTATCTCTGTGTACTATCCCCAAAGTAATGGGCAAGCTGAAGTCACCAATCGAGAATTACTTCGAGGATTGAAGACTAAGATGGATCAGTCCCAAGGATCATGGGTCGATGAACTCCCCGACATACTATGGGCATATCGGACCACTCTCCGAGATAGTGCCGGCCTAACACCTTTCCATCTTGTTTATGGTGGTGAGGCTGTGGTGCCCATCGAGATCGGCTGTACATCAGCTCGGATCGAAGCCTATGTCGACTCGGATACCAACCACATCCAAAGAGCTATGGAGCTGGACCTCGTTGTGGAGACTCGAGAACAAACAAACAGACGACTTCAGGCTTATCGGCAGTGCATGAGCCAAGTCTACAGCAAGCGAGTCATCCCCCATTCCTTTCAGGTCGGGGATTTCGTATGGAAAAAGAGGAAGCCACTGGGGGAGGTAGGGAAGCTTGAACCACGATGGGAAAGACCCTATCGGGTCACTTCTCGGCTCACCGATGGATCCTACTACTTGGCGGATCCACAGGACAAGGAACTTCCCAGATCGTGGCATACTACCCACTTGCATCTTTATCATGCTTAAATGTGTAATGTGTGATCCCCTATTCCATGAATGAAAAATAGATCTTCATAATCACATTTTGTACATGGCCCTTTCCGCCTATTCATTGACAGGGCTGACCTTCTAAGAGGCTCGAACTAAGTTTCGCTCTTGGTCCGACCTATTGATAGTTCGGTCGAAAATCATCGACCTATGCAACCCCCCTAAATAGTGGGCAGGTTCTTAAATAGACCTAATAATCCGCTCTACTTACCTTAAGGCGGTTCGGTCAGCAAAAGGGATTTCGAATGATTCACATCCGTTGAAAAGGCTAACAAAGTTCATTCCTTACAGAACCAAGTGCAAGAAAGCAACAACAACACTAAGCCACATGAAAAAGAAAGAGAAAGAGGGGGAGCAACAGAAACTTAGTCGCTATCCGGGTCATCTTGACCCCGCCTACTGCTAGAGGATGATGAGGGGGGCGAAGCATGAGGTTGAACAACCCTAACCGGCCGCTCCTTTAGCTCAGCCGCCCCATCCCTATAGGGTTCGGTTACCTAGCCGACTCCCGAGTTAGCTCAGAGACACGACCCCCTCTAACCATCTTTGGCGCTAGGTGACAATAACACGTGCAATCCGGATTAGAGGGGCAAGGACGGTTACTAGGTTGCTATAACTGGTGCCCTAGATCCTCGCCTGCTTCTCCTCATAGTGAAAAGGTAAGGATAATCTGTATGGTTAAAACAGAAAGTGATTACGAGGTGGCAGGTCCTGTCTCCTAGATGTCATCCTAAATGAATACCTGTCAGTAATTTACAGAGTTGGTCTGTCTAATGACCGACAATAGCTCACCTTGAATGAAATACATGGCTCCCTCCGTGTGAGTATAAAAACTCTCCTTCAGGTATGAAAATTCTCTCTCCAGACTTTTGCAACCACTACTATTCATTCTTCTTTCTCTCTCTCTCAAATAATGACTAACTTAAGCGTCGGAGTGGCCTGTCGAGAATTTCCGACACCCATCTAACTCTCTGTTTAGCCCTCATTTACAGATCCCAGCTCGCGTAAAAGTGGAGGACGGTTGAGGTGGCATCCTGCCCGGTTCAGCTAAGCTGCTTTGTTCGGCTAATCAGGGACAATTCTGTTTGGGTGATGGTGATACTTGAAGCTGCGGTGGCTGACTTATCCCAGGCTATGATGGACTCCACGGTGTATAGATGCTGGATGGAGTTCTTGCCTTGGTGACTGCACGTTGTGGCTGAAGTTGGAGCTGGACTGCACGCTGCTCTTACACGGTGAGAGTTTGATGCGCACGTTGATTGTTTGCTGCTCCAGAATGGTGACCTTGGTGACTGCACGTTGGGGCTGAAGTCTGGGAGTTGGCCTGCATGTTGCATTGTGGCTTACACGGTGAGAATTGGAGCTGGATTGGTGCTCCACGTTGATTGGCTGCATGTTGGCTTGTGATGTGTGTGGTTGTATGTTATTGTGTGCTTGCACGTGGTTTGTGGTAAATTGTTTTGTAGGCCTTGTGTTGCATGGTATGGTGTATATGTATGTATTGTTGTTGTGGTGTCATGGGTACGTTGTGATGGGGGGTTTGTTTGATGTGTGGTAGGTGTTTGTTGAAGATGTTATGTTGGTATTGGTGAGTTGGGTGTTTGCTCACAGTGTGGCTGTAGTGGTCTTTTTTTTAAATGATAAATCTTAGTTAGCCTCATTGGCTATCTCTAGGATGACCGGTTTGATCCCACAGAAGTTTTCCATTGGCCATCAGGGTAAATCGGGAAGTGCACGGCGGCCAACCCAGACGCCCAGCATCCTTTGATTGCGCTCTCCATTTGAAGAAAAATTCATGCAAATACGCCGTAGCTGGGGATCGAATCGTAAGTACCTGAATGACAACCTGGATATCCTATTGTGGCACTATTGCCCCGGGGACATAGTGGTCCTTTCTTTGATTGTACATTTGACATGTTTAACCTCTCTTATATTTTATAACCAATTTTCCGTGAAGTTGTTGTCTCTTTGCACGAATGAATTTTATAGTTTCTGGATCCAAAATAATTGAAAGCTTCACCCCTTCTTTGTCAATTTCTATAATTAGATTCCTCTTTTTCAAAGTCCATATCCTTGTCAACTTCATCTTCCTTATATACCGGCTCACTAATCACTTTAGTCTTATGTGCATGTTGAATAAATTGAGGTGTCGAGTCAATGCAAAGTGAGATGATGGGGATTGGAGATTCGTCGATAGATGAATCACGCTGTTGATTACCATCGGACAAAGTGGGCTTCTAGTCTTCGATCAAAACTTCATCTAGGTCTATCTCCTCTTCATCAATATCGTCATAAACTGGATCATCAAATATTTTGATCTTGTTGTCGTCTCCATCGCTTTTTGTGTTCTGATGATAGGGAAAGTAAGATTGATCGTACTTAATGTTGTCAAAGTCCGCATCTTCATGTTTGTCTTCGCCACCGTAAGATGAAGAGGGGATGTAGAGGGGTTGCGAAGTTGAAGGTGACGGGGTGGTTGATCCCAAATCCCTCAAAACCAAACTTGTACTTCGACATCTCTCTCGATTGAAAATTAATGATTTTTCAAAAGGGGAATAAAGGAATTTACAATCTTTATGATCTTGCGCCGCTAGACGCTAAAATAACTTTGTGACTTATCTCTATAAATCTTAAAGTATCTCGCCATGAGTGCTACAATCATGGTGTGAGGTTTCCTCAACTGAAACTTACCTGTCATGATCATGATCACGACCACGATGACAATCCATCAGATCTAAGAGCTCTGATACCAACTGACACTAGACGGGATAATGATTATCCTGCGGATAGTATTGAATCCGTTAGTTTGACTACGAACGCTGAAAATAATCTTCTAAAACCTATTGATTTGAAAGAATAACAAGAGATAGGGAAATAAATAGCACTACCAAAAAATATTATTAAATCAAAAACTTCTCCTTAAATATCAACTAATAAAATGCTTATATAGACCAAAAATCTTAACATGCATAGAAAGGAAAGAAATTCTAATAGAAAAAAATTTTTAATAGACTCAAAATTTTAAAAATCCTAAATGGACTTAAGATCTTTAAATAAAAAAAATTCTAAAGCTACTCTAAATACTAAAAATCTTATAAATTACTAAAAATAAAAATTATTAAAAATGATAATAAAAATTTTTAGATCCTCCTGCATGATATTGTATCCTGCATGCTTGTATTGCAAGTATTGTAATAATAAGATGTAATTATTATTTTTCTTTCGCTGCACATATTTGTGAAACGTGTAAACACGCACAACGCATCAAATTCCATCTTACAATGGTATCAGAGTCTAATAATGTAAGGCATACGTGTAAAATTATTTTACGTGTCGTAGTTAGTCGTAGATCTGATTAGGAAAATATTATGATTTAATTGAGAATTTCTGATTATTGAAATTTTTTAATTGATTAAGAGATTTCGTATTTTATTAGAATGGAAGCGCGGATGAGCCACGTCTTTTGAAGACAAAGTGGACCCTCTTTAGTTTAATTAAATCAAATTTATTTGATTTTAATTAAAGATGATTTGATTTTGAATCAACGCGGTTTGGTTGTGAACCAAACTTAAGGCTAACGGTTTAGATGTGGGATTTTTGTTAGCAAATCAAACTTGTTAGAGATCTATAAATACATCTCTTATGAAGAGTTATTTAGAAGATTTAAAAAACCTAATTATTAGGTTTAAGATTAGCCACCAAAACTCCTCCTCCAATTGTTGCCTAACCTCCTTTATGTTTTGCTACCCCTTCTCTTGGTGGTGCTTGTTGCCATCGGCCAAAGGAGGCCTTCCAAACTCACCACCAACCATTGATCTTCCCTAAGATCAGTACCTCCCAAGGGTCAGCCATCCCTGAGCCAAAGGAAGCTATAATCGGTGGTGGAAACAAAGAATAAGAGGAGAAGCAACCATTGCTTCTCCATCGAAAAGTATTGTTTCTTCCTTTCGCTTTGGCTATTATTTTGGGGAAATTATTATTGACAATGAACCGTTTGACCTTTGAATGGTGGTGTGATCACTTCCATTCAATCCGATTCGTATTGTCGAGTGGCTTCAAGCTGTCGAATACGGAATCAGACCGTATGTCTTCTCTCGGATCACTTGTCTCCCTCGCTCGACTAATATCGAAACGGAGACATGACACGTGACTTAGATAAGTCGTATTGAAAAAATCTCGATGTTGATGCAAGTAAACCTTGCTCAATGTTACTAGTTGATGTCATTTCCACTTTGCGTCATCTAAAATGTTTAAATTATTTATCTCTCATTTATGATTATATTTATATGCGTGTGTATCCTTATGTGGTTGTTATGCACAGATAGTAATAAAATATTTATTACACTTTCGCTGTATGTTTAGAGATATAAATTTTAAAATACACTTATCGAAAATCTAATAATATATATATATAGATTTAAAGGGTTACTAAAAATGTATCAATTTGATATTTGATATGACTATGAGATTCTTAAGGACATTCATTATTTTTAACTAAAGTATTAAATAAAATTATTATATTTTTATTTTTTTTCAATTTAAGAAAGAACAAATTTTTTTTACTTTGATTTAAATGGGTGAAAGGGTATTTAAGAGAATTAAGTTTATATTTTAAATATTTATCAAGGTTAAGTTGCGTGGATTTCAATTATCGACGGCGTTTAAAGTTTGAACCAATCAATGTGTCCGGAACGCGTTCCATCATTGAATTCGGACTCGATGTCGAAGCCGTTGAGAACGTGTTCCATCAATGATTGCGACACGCTGTCGCAACCACTTAGTTGAAGTCGCACTCGGCAGGGACAGTGTGGGAATATCATAGGAAACAGCGAAACTTGTGGAAAAAACATCTCGAACGAACGAGCGGAAGGATGCCGGCCAGCTCACATCGCACTTGCTCGGCGCCTCCGAATCTCTCCATATCCTCCCAATCAATTTATATTCCAAAATTAAATCCCATTATCGTTGCAACCTGTTCGCATAATAACTACGGCGCCGAGACGACGTCCACAACCCAAACCCAAATCCAAGAAGAAGAAGAAGAAGAGGAAGAAGAAGAAATTCAATGGCCGCCGATCGGGTTACGACGACTCTTCTCCTCTTCTCGCTTCTAGCGGCGTCGACGGCGGCGTTGAACGTGACGACCTTGTCCTTCGACGATGGCTTCTCCCACCTCTTCGGCAACGACAACCTCGTTCGCTCCGGAGACGGCCGCGGCGCCCGTCTCACCCTCAATCGTTACTCCGGTACTACTCCACAATCGCTCCCTCCCACTGTTCCTTTAAATAAATCAAAGCTTTGATTAGTGGTTGATGATGTGATTTGTGATGGATTAGGATCGGGATTTATATCTCAAAATCTTTACCATCACGGATTCTTCAGCGCGTCCATTAGATTGCCCGCCGATTACACCGCCGGCGTTGTTGTTGCCTTCTATGTAAGTCTTTTCCTCAATTTTCTTGTATCTTATTCTCGATAAAATCTTTGAATACCATTTGTTTTTTTTTTTTGGTTCAATTAAGAATCGACATCGATGTTAAAGGCTTTCTATACTGAACTGAAATCGAACTAATATTGAAGTGGCTGAGTGGTGTAATTACAGAAACCATCGGAAAGAAAGAATTTAGATCGAGACAAAATTGAATGGATTTCTTGAATATGCATCATCATCACATGCAACATACATGTTCGATGCCGACGACGGTCAAGCTACCAATCAATAAGATGCCACCACAACCTTTGTGGATCCCACTGACGAGAAGAACATGAGAAAGAAGAAAACTAAACGAGCGGATTAGCAAGACGCCGAAGATTTCCGGCGAGGTCACTCCGACGCTCAAGTTAAAAGAAAAGAAATAAAAGTGGTAGTATGTGTAAAGAATTCGAGATACCTCTCTTCATACCTACGGGGTTTATATAGCAACAGCTGGAGCGTGATCTTCAGATCTTAACGCGTGTGATTAACTATTACAACACCATCAACGGCCTGATCTTTGACGGTTTCCAAACATCCAACGGCTCAGCAGTGTTGATTATCTTCATTCGACGGTTGTGCTCGTAAGTGTGCGAGATTTTAGGGGATCGAGTCTAGGAACTTGGTCTCCGTCCTTATCCTTTCGGATGAGCTAATAGGTCTGAACCAAGGAGAAAGAGTTAGCGTATTTATCCGTTGATAGCTGACCTGATGCGTGAGGTCGGAAGATATATGGGCGAACTGTATGAATGGCCGAGCTGTGAGAGTATGTGGCTGAGCTGTATGATTGGCCGAGCTGTGTGAACATGTGGCCGAGCTATCTGAATGGCCGAGCTGACCTGAGCGTATGACTGAGCTTGCCTATATGTGTGGCTGAACTGACCTGAGCGTATGATCGAGCTCTCCTTAATGCGTAGCGAGTGGCGAAGCTTACCTATATGCGTGGCCGAGCTCACCTGAGCGTATGGTCTAACTGAACTGAACATGTGACCGAGCTAACCTGAATGTGTGATACCAAGACCGAGTCATGAGGTCGACATGTGATACAGGGAACAAGCCATGAGGTTGGCTCATGAGGCCGGGACTAAGTCATGAAGTCGGCTCGTGAGGCTGAGACCAAGTCATAAGGTCGGCTCGTGAGGCCGGGACCAAGTCCTGAGGTTGGCTCGTGAGGCCGGGACCAAGTCCTGAGGTCGGCTCGTGAGGCCAGGACCAAGTCATGATATGCCCTTTGACCTTGTATATGCTAGGTCGTATGCTACTTTGGACCAATTGTTGACCTCTTTTTGCCACGTCAGACCATTCAAGACTTGCCATATCACAAAGCCTCCCCACCAAATCTAGTCGAAGGAGTGTAACGACTGACTAGACAACGAATAATCTGGGTATCTTCCCATTAGGTCAGGTCAGTGCTTGTCAGAAATGAGGTACAACGTTATAAGGGTTCAGGTCTGGCTCAATCATGGATCAATTCGATGAGCGCCCATTGAGCAGAATAGAGAGGTTGGTATGTATATTGAAATTGGTCAAAGGTCGGAAGGAACGAGTTGTCCGATCAAATCTAGCTAAGGAGACCGTGTCATAGGAGGGGTATGCGGATGTCAGCCGAGGAAGATGGCTTGGCACATTTGATGAGGTCGGCGATCACAGATCTAATTGCATTTATTAATCTAGGAGGTCCCAACCTCTCTCCCTATGACTTCGATACACGCCCTTAAGTGCGTCACCTCTCTGCCTATGACTTCGATACGCGTCCTTAAGTGCGGCCTTGAGTATGTGCCGAGCTCTCTTTGAGCTCGGTATGCTTCCTTGTGTATATGTCGAGCTCTCTTTGAGCTCAGTACGTATCTCCCACTTCATGCGCTGGCTTTATGGCTTGTCGTTCTGCCTAATCCGAAGAAAATAGAGCCGATTCCTCTACAAAAGGAGGAACCATATGGATAGACAGACAAATTCTTTCTAAAAGCGGAATAAGTATTGTAGAATACTTCTCCAACGGTTACAAATATCTTTTCAAGTGAATACTTCTCCAACGGTTACAAATATTTTGAAAATCCTACTATAAAAGGATAGCGGTTGCCATGGGTATAGGTGCACACACATATCTGCCCTAATTTTTTTTAACTCCTTGCACCACACCGTCGTAATCTAGCGGCTTCCATTTAACCACGTCCCCTCCGCCAGATGACTTTGCCGGCATATCGAATCCAAGTACTATTGAGCCTTTGTCTTTTTGCGTCCGATCGCTTTTTCTGCGTCCAACCTATTCTTACGTAAGTCCTAACCCATATGGCTTCTTCATCTCCCAAAACTCCATGGTTCGAAACCTGATGCAGTGTTTATGATTGGGATGCCATCAGTATGTTCCGGACCCAATTCGAAATCCCTCGCGATCATGCAATTTATGTGCCTCTACCTGATCATCGACCTTACCGACCTCCTCCCAGCCATGTAACTATTTTTTACGACCAAATGACCAACTGTCTCAAGTTTGTTAGATTTGAGAGGTGTCCTAAGGCAATCGCCTTACGGTTATATTATTTATTAGGCGGAGCACTTAGCTGTGCGACAAGAGGCTGAACTAGCTGCGGCCAAGAATCAACTTATGCAATTGAAGATCGATCTGATAGCAGCAGCGAGGCCATTGGGTTCAACAACTGGCAGAGGCCCGAGCTAAAGAAGAATAACTCACTTCTGAACTCAATGTGACCCAAGTGGAGATGAAGGATCTCCAAATGAGGAAGGAGGCTCGGTTCGCAGAATGTCACTGAGCCTTCCTGTCCTCGCCCGATTTTTTTTCATTTGGTTGCATTGAGATCGAGCACAATGATGGAGTACGACTTTGATGGTGTCATTTATAATTCATGAAGTCAGGACTTATAGCTCGAGATGCTGACCTCGGCTTCATAGATTTGAAAATAGTCTGGAACACTTTACCCGAGGTCGATCGTCGTGATTATCCTGACCCCGATGGGTCTGAAGTTCCTGTTGTGTAACTAGCCTGGTTGACATGCCATCCGAGCCAACCGATCTTCCTTTGGTCAATCTTTTGTTGAAGCCTACTGACCCTCCTGTTTCACCAGACCTCGCATTGGCAGCTGAGGCCCAGTGAGTCTCGGATTCTTGCATTTTTTTATTTTTTTTGTCTTCTTATGTATTGCTAGATATTTGGAAGCTGTCTAATTTCTGATCTAATTTCCTGCCTTTCTAATGAGCTAAGCGTTATGATCCTGGCTGAGAGATCGAGGCCGTGTAAGACCGAGCTCTCCGAACCTACAGCAAGGTAAAGTCGTCAAGCTCAGAGCTCGGAATTCTGACCTGTCATAAGGTAAAATCATCAAGCTCAGAGTTGGAGATCCGGCCTATCGTAAGGCTAAATTTATCGAGCTCGGAGCTCGGATGTTCGGGTCTGTCGTAAGACAGATTCAAAGTAGTCGAGCTCGGAGTTCTGGCCTGTCGTAAGGTTAATTCATCGAGAGGGGAGCTCGGAGGTCTATCCTGTCGTAAGGCAAATTCGTCGAGCTCGAGGCTCGAGATCCGGCCTGTTGTAAGGCTGAGTCATCGAGCTCGGAGCTCGAAGTTCTGCCTGTCGTAAGGCTGAGTCGTTGAGCTCGAAGCTCAGGGATCTGACCTGTCGTAAGACTAAGTCATCAAGCTCGGAGCTTGAGCTCGGATCCAGCCTGTCGTAAGACAAAGTCCTCGAAGCTCGGAACTCGGAGTCGTCGAGCTGGGGTCTAGCTGCCGCAAGGCAGATTCATCGAGCTCGAGGTCCGACCTATCGTAAGGCAAAGTCATCGAGCTCGAAGTTCTAGCCTGTCGTAAGGCAAATTCGTCGAGCTCGGGGCTCGGGGTCCGACTTGTTGTAAGGCTGGAGCCATCAGCGATAGAGATGAGAAGACTTAGAGATCGAGATTTGTATAGAAATCCGTATGCTTTTTATAAGTGTTTATTACAAGTAGACAGTCAAATGAAATAGATGCTAACTTTTAAATGCGCAACATTTAAATGTTTAAATGCGGAAATCGAAGTAGATGCTATCTTTTAAATGTGATACGGTCGCAAGTGAGTAGCATGCCAAGGCCTTGGAAGTTCTTTATCTTGCCAATCGGCTAGGTAGTATGACCTGATGTGCGTAGGGTATACATATGATTCTTATACTTTAATCGTATATCTTCTGTATTTCACGCTATTTCCTACATTCAGTTGCATTATTTTTATCTGTGCATTAGGCATGACTTTCTCTATTTTCCTAGTTCGGATGTCTGCTTGTGTGTTTATGTATTTGCAGGACGGAAATGGAGCAAAAAAGGTAAAACAGAGAAGCAATTGAAGACAAGGCAAGACAGGACCGTGCCTCACAGGCACGACCGTGTCTCATTCCTCCAGGGACCGTGCCCCCCCAGGGCACGGTCGTGCTCTTCACAGGCAGAACCAATCCCTGGCTGTGCCCACCAGGTACGACCGTGTCTTCCACCAGAGGAACAGCTGCCAAAGGTCGTGCCAAACAGACACGGCCGTGCCTTCGGCTCCAGCATCTAGCCAGTGCATGGTCGTGCCCCACAGGCATGGCCGTGCCATTTTTCCGCCGCGGCTGCCCCTGGCAGTGCCCCACAGGCACGGTCGTGCCATATTTCCCGAGCACCGACTGGCCATGGTCGTGCC
>NC_133868.1:14008457-14050987 GCF_044706935.1 Curcuma longa
TAGGGCAAGGAAATCTAGGGTAAGGCTTGGAAACAATCCGAGGTAAGCCTTGAAACCAAGACTTGTAGGGTTCTTGCTCTATTATGTTGTTTTAGTGTATTGTTTAGATGTTGAGGTTCCTTTAGGAATTTCAGTGAGATGGAGATTACTAGCTGTTGAGGATTATGTTTGGATTTATTGATTAGTATGGCTAGGATAGGGTTATTAGGATAGAGATTTATCTGTTGATGCTAGATTGCTTGGCTATGTTAGAATTTATTTATTTGAGTTATGTGATTAGATTAGTTAGTTAGTTAGGTTAATTAGGTTAGTTAGGTTAATTAAGTTAGGTTGGTTTAAATCCGATTAGACTTAATGAAATTAATTCATGTTTAATTAACATGAGTTAATTGAATTATGGATCTAATTGGATTTGGGTTATATGTAGATCTTAAATTTGTTAAGATCTATATGTTTATTAATGGATGTTGGTTATTTCTTTTACAGGTCCTTGATTATCGATCAGTTACTTACGAGGATATTTCTGGGAGTTCTAGGATTTGAATTGCGATATATCAGGTGGGTAATTTACTGTATTTGGTCAATACAGTTTTTTCTTTTCCAGTGCATGATTCTGTTGTAGTTACCGTAGTTGATACCTAGATTCTGTTCCTTACTGTTATTTGGATACTTCTTACCTTACTCGTGTTGATACCATGCTTGCCCTTGTTTTGATTGACTTTGGATTATCATTCTTGACTACTGTTCTATCCTTGTTTATATCATCGGTGACCATTAGAGGTTATAGTTTTATTTACTTATGATACCTGTGATCATTAGGACCTTATACCTGCGCATGTTGATTAGCATGGTAGCCGAAGATTACTGTGATTTGATCATCTTATCATGATACATGATGACGATTGTAAATCTCTTATGGGTCTATCGTGATGGTAGTTGGCCTTTAGTGACATTATTATATAAGTGGTTGTTATACCCTATTTCCATCTTGGTGATGGCGACTGTATGGCAGTGTACGCAGTCGATGGCTGTATGACAGTGTACGCAGCCGAGTCGATGATCTGCTTCGACACCGGGTAGGGGTGGTACTCGGAGAGTACATGGTTGGTACGTCGGGGATAAGTATTAGAGGACAGATATCGGCCATAGTATACGTAGCTTATCATAGCTACTGGATCACGAACTACTTGATTGTAGGGCGCGGAACACTGATTCCCCGATGCCGGATATTCCCAGATTCAGATGCTTGCACGAGTTCTGTAGTGAGTGTGGCAGTTGCATCATGCATATACGCATCATGTGCTTGATTTATATATATGTATTGGACCGCACTGATACTGCATTTTGATTGTCTACTTGTTTGATTCTTGACTGTTGCACTATGTTTGACATGTCATTCATATGGTGCATTACATGAGATCCATGCTAGTTGTTTATTATTTGCAGAGATTTTATTGATACCTTATTGACCTTTGGTATGTATCTATCCTTTTGTTTTTACTTTATTCATGCAATTTCTTTCTGTATTACCCACTGAGTATTTGTACTCACATCTTTGGACCCTGGGATTTTTCTGTCTTCCCAGATAGCAGGTAGGAGCTTACAGAGGATGCCAGGGATCTGTCAGCTATGCCATCTCACGAAGAAGACTTTGTGTGTGTGTTGGATATGGTTGTAGTGTGTTGTGGTATCATGTGTATGACTTGTTTACATTTCTGCACCATCGGACTTCTGATTTCGTTTCGGTGTTTTCAAAATTATAGTATGTTTTCTATATGTGATTTCGTACTTGTACTTGTTACGTTTCCGCTTACGAAACATTGGATTTTTGTTACTTTACGAGTTTATTCTTTAATTGTTGTATAGGATTATAATTTCATTCTTATGCATTGTGTAGGATGTGTATGTGGCCGTGTGAGTCACTTTTACTTTTATTACATGTCTAAATCCATATTTTGTAGTATGGATAGGCCGTGTGGGCCTTATTATATGTGTTTGTATTCAGGGAATTGTCAGTGATACTGGGGAGGTGTTGCTGAAATTTTTTCGGACGATTATCTTCCGGGTTGTGCTTCTCACTTGGTTATCAGATTTAAGGAACTTTAGTACTTTAGCCTGCAGGTTTAGAGTTCAAATCTGGGGAAGACAAAAATCCACTGGGCAGGGGTGGAAAGTTCTAGTAGGTAACGACACGATCGATGGTCGACGACCCATGACCCACAGAAAAATAGGGGTCAGGATAAGTAGAATTCCCTCGGGCGGACGAACCGGGTCGTTACAACATTTTAATTAACTCAGTTTTAAAATCGAAGGGTAATCATGGAAAATTTTTTTGTTAACCTCCGAAACTGTAGAAAATCTTAGGCTGCCAAGGTAATCACATTACCGGGTTATAACCCATTTGATGATGTGGCGGTGATGTTATATTACTTGGGAATCGATTATAACTTGAACCAAATAAGGTTATCAACTATAACCTTGGACAGATAACCAAGGTTATCAATAATAACCCCCAACCAAACGCCCCTTAAAAGTCATGGGTATAGAGAACCAACAACATGACACATTGATACTATCAATTCAGTTGTTCAATTGCTTTGTTGGTGGAGCTTGAGGGCGGAGTGTGCTTGTGATTTCGTGGCCTTCCCATGGTCACATGAAAGAAACATGGGCATAATACATCTTGGAGGAAGTCGAGAGGTTTATCTTGTAAAATATCGGAATTTGGGATATTAAAGGGGTTAATGACTAATGGGTTATTGGTAATTGGGTATTGGAGTTTAACCCGTTAAGGCAAGAATAAAAACCACCTTTAAGAAGGCTACAGTAGCAATCCCGATCGCGATCTCCCTCTCCCTGTTTCCTCCGATCGCACGAAGACGCCACCTCTTCTTTCTGCTGACGCCGACGCCGATGAAAGGAGCTGCCGACGGTGCTGGATTTGAAGAGGATCGCCGGCGACTAAAGGTTTCGGCTGTCGGGTATGGTTCTCGCCGGAGAGGGGTGGAATCGCATGAGCAGGGGCTGCTTCGAGCGGATCGGTGGCAGCAAATCGGAGAAGGAGAGATCGGTAAGAGAAATTAAGCTAGGTGTTGGATTTGAGGCTTCGATCTCGCTGGAAAAGGAGTGCTGATCGGGCGTGGAGGCAGCGCAATCGATGCGAATCGAGGAAGAAGGAAAGTAAGGTGAGATCTCTTGTTTCTAGGGTTTTTGAGCTAGATCCATGGGTTTTCCGAATTTTCTAAACTTGGATTCGATATAGGAAGCCTTCTTGCTGGTTTCGCTGTGAAGAAAAGAAGAGCAGAGAAGGATCAGCCACGGTTTCCTTCGCCGGAGGAAGAAGAAGCCGATTGGTAAGGAATCTGAGCTAGGTTCTTTGAATTTCGTTGATTCCCTTTAGATCTTGATTTCTCTCCGGTTCCACAGTTCGCTGAGGAGAGCCGATCCGGTGGAGTCTTTGTTTCGGCTAGGAAGAATCGGAGAAGAGGAACAGATCTAGGGCATGTAATAGTAGGTAAGGGAAGATAAAGTTAGGTTTTGGGTTGTGATTTGATTCTGAAATTTAGATTGGACTTTCTTGGAATTTCAGAGTTCAAATCTTGAGTTCGGCTGGAGATTTGACTACTGGCCGGTGGTGAGGTTGGAGGAAGAAGATAGCCACTGTTGTGAGCTGTTGAGTGGTAGCTTGAGGTTTGTTGAGGCAGCAAGGAAGAGGCTCCATCTGTGGTAAAAATCTTGAACCTAATTTAGCTTTGGGTGTGGCAGTGATCGGTTGTATATGAGTTTGATTTGATCACTCCGCCTGTGATAAGTTTACCTTATCATTGCCGGTCCCAAGCCCGGATAAAGGAGGAGGGTTGCGTTAGGTTGCCAGCCAGCGTTAAACTAAGGCAAACACTCATGAATGGATCCATTAAACTATTGTGTTAATGCTAGGATGTTCCCCGGAAGGAACGCGTTGCAGGGTCCGACTGTAACGTCTCGGCAAGGACCGCTACATCTCCATGAGAACTTGGGTGTAGTGTTAAATGAGCAAAAGTTCTCACACCATAGGTTGGGTAAGAATAAAAATTATAGGAAAATTAATAGTCTAAGATTTGGAACATGGAATATAGGAACCCTTACTGGTAAAACAATGGAGGTAGTAGATACGATGATTAGGAGAAGAATTAGTATTTTGTGTGTACAAGAGACAAAATGGGTAGGCGAAAAGGCAAAGTTGATAGAGAACTCGGGTTATAAGTTATGGTACACAGGGAAGAGTAAAACAAGAAATGGAGTTGGTGTTATTGTAGATAGTTCGTTAAAGGATGAAGTTGTAGGAGTAAATAGAAAGGGGGATAGAATTATAGCTCTCAAAATAGTAGTGGAGAAAGACACTATAAATGTAATTAGTGTATATGCACCTCAAGCAGGATTAGATGAAAATACCAAATCAAGGTTTTGGGATGACCTAGATGAAGTATTACAAAATATTCCATCAAATGAAATGATTTTAATAGGAGGTGATCTAAATGGACATGTTGGAGTGAAAAATGAGGAATATGAGAGGGTGCATGGGGATTATGGGTTTGGAACAAGAAATGAGGAAGGTAAAACTATACTGGATTTTGCGATAGCATATGATCTTATACTAGCTAATACGTTTTTTAAGAAAAGAGAAGAACACTTGATCACATTTAAAAGCGGGAATAATAAATCGCAAATTGACTTTCTTATGGTTAGGAAGAGGGATAGAAAGATTTGTAAAGATTGTAAGGTCATTCCTGGAGAAAGTTTAACTACCCAACATAGGTTAGTAGTATTGGATATACGTCTTAAGCATAATATCCATAAAAAGAAAATATCCACTACTCCTAGAATTAAGTGGTGGAAGTTGAAGGATGAGAAACAAAACATATTTAAGGAGAAGGTAGAAGGACAAGTATTAGGTGAAGTATACGGTGACCCTACTACGACATGGGATAAAATGGTATCAAAGTTGAAAATAATAGCCAAGAGTATACTCGGCGAGTCAAAGGGGCATGTACCACCAAGTAAAGAATCTTGGTGGTGGAATGAGAAAGTACAGGAAAAAGTGAAGGAAAAACGAATAGCCTATAAGAAATTATATATTTGCAAGAATGAAGAAAATTTAAAAAAATATACATTAGCTAAGAAAGAGGCTAAAAAAGCAGTGAATGAAGCTAAAAATACAACTTTTGAGCAGTTATATCGAAAATTAGATACAAAAGAAGGAGAAAAAGACATTTATAAAATAGCTAAAGTGAGAGAGAGGAAGACAAAAGATATTAGCCAAATAAGATGTATTAAAGATGAATGCAATAGGGTATTAGTAAATGATGGAGAAATAAAAGAGCGGTGGAAGAGGTATTTTCATCAACTTTTTAATGAAGGTGTAGGTGATCAACTTAACTTAGGTAATTTAAGCAGGTCAAATGAGTATAGAAATTTAAATTTTTACCGTAGAATTCAAATTTCAGAAGTAGAACAAGCTTTAAACGGAATGAAAAATGGAAAAGCCGTTGGACCAGATGATATCCCGATAGAGGTATGGAAGTGCCTAGGGAAACAAGGTATTGAATGGCTTACAAAATTATTTAACATGATATTGAAAACAAAGAAAATGCCAGATCAATGGAGAGTAAGTACTCTAATTCCCTTATATAAGAATAAGGGGGACGTACAAAATTGTGCAAATTATAGGGGCATTAAATTAATGAGTCATACCATGAAACTTTGGGAAAGAGTAATAGAAAAACGATTAAGGAAAGAGACTATGGTCACCGAAAATCAATTTGGGTTTATGCCTGGTAGGTCGACAATAGAAGCTATACATCTTCTCAGGCAACTAATTGAAAAGTATCGTGGGCAAAAGCAAGATCTACATATGATATTTGTTGATTTAGAAAAAGCTTATGATAGAGTCCCAAGGGAAATTATATGGAGAATTCTAGAAAAGAGGGGTGTTAGCGTAGTATATATTGACCTAATTAAGGATATGTATGAGGAAGTAACGACTAGAGTGAAGACTTCAGGCGGATTAACTGAAGCATTTCCAATAAAGATAGGGTTACATCAAGGGTCAGCTCTAAGTCCTTATCTTTTTACACTAATCATGGATGAACTTACTGGACACATTCAAGATACCGTACCATGGTGCATGTTGTTTGCAGATGATATTGTATTGGTAGATGAGACACGTGAGGGAGTAAATGCTAAATTAGAATCTTGGCGAGAAACACTAGAAGAGAAAGGTTTTAGGCTTAGTAGAGTAAAGACAGAATATATGGAATTTAAGTTTAGCAATATTGAACGTAATGAGACAAGTATTAAAATAGGAGATGATGAGTTGTCTGGAACTGAGAGTTTTAAATATTTAGGATCATTTTTGCAAGCCGATGGAGGGATTGAGAGAGATGTCTTACATAGAATACAAACAGGATGGTTGAAGTGGAGGAGAGCATCAGGTGTTTTATGTGATCGTAAAGTGCCTCTAAAACTTAAAGGAAAGTTCTATAAAACGGCAATTAGACCTGCCATGTTATATGGCGCTGAATGTTGGGCTATGACTCGAGCACATGAGCAAAAGATGAGAGTTGCGGAGATGAGGATGTTAAGATGGATGTGTGGACATACGAAGATGGACAGAATAAGAAATGAGAGCATTAGAGAGAAAGTTGGAGTTGCATCTATTGAGGGAAAACTCCGTGAGACACGTTTAAGGTGGTACGGACATGTACTTAGACGACCGATAAATGCTCCAGTTAGGCGGTGTGAAACTATGACAAATACGCATATCAAACGAGGGCGAGGTAGACCAAAAAAGACTTGGTTAGCAACAATAAAACAAGATAAAATTTATTTAAATATAAATGATGATATAATAGGAGATAGAGCTCAATGGCGTAAAAGGATCCATATAGCCGACCCCACTTAGTGGGATAAGGCTTGGTTGTTGTTGTTGTTGTTGTTATTAATCATTACATCCATAATAATTGTTGTTGTTGTTGTCGGTGGATCTTACCTGCACTGTGTTGTGGTGCCATATAGGTAAGAGGTTGCACTACTGTTGAGTGCAACCAGGACTGGCGATATTGCCCTCCTGTCACCCTGCCTGCTCCCCACTTGACATATAGTGGTTTGTTGTTGGAGGCTGGCAGTATGTCTTGTCGTGCCCCCAGTTCACTGTGCTCTGGGAGGGTGACTGGGAGTGATGTGTGCAGACAGTGACTTGCATTTGATTGACTATGGTTGTTACAGCTTTACATGCACCGTGGTAGGTTGATATATGTTGATAGTTTACTTTATCACATGCTATGATTGTTGCACTTGCTTGCTATGATTGTTGCACTTGTGTGTCATGCCATACATGATACATGTAGATTTCTTTATCTGTTGCACAGTATGACTTTTTCTGGATATACCATGATATACTTTGATTCATGATACCTGTTGATTATTCTATACTTGTTGTTTAGTAGGATTATTCCTATTCTGTTCTGTTGATATACCATGATTACTATCATGATCCATGCTGATACCTGTTAGCTGTAGTTTATTTCTTACTCAGTCTATTCCTGCTCCTTTCAGTTGATTCTTATATTATTCCTGCTGTTGTACCTTACATGCACTTCTTCCTGTACCCACTGAGTATTTAATGCTCATTACCCAGACCCTGGAGTTGCATTGATTTCTCCCCAGGTAGCAGATAGGTACTTGGAGCTTGGAGAGGTTGCCCGGTCGTATCCATCTCACCCCCGGAGGTTTCCTGTTGGTTTGTGTTCGGAGTTCTCGTTATTTTGATATGGTTTATAGTGTATTTGGTTATGGACTTGTAGTATGGGCATGAACTATATTGTGTTGGTTGGTATTCGTGGTATTCATAGTTTCGGATTTACGATGTTTTTCCGTTTCGTCGATTTTGTTTATTGTGGACATTTTGCATGTGATATTAGTGGTTACGGCCGTGTAGGCCTTATTTTGCATGGATATGTGTATGTGTGATGTGTTAAGGACGTGTAGTCCTTATTCCAGCCGCCTGTGGCTGTGTATGCATATTTGTATTAGGGGAATTGTCATAGTTACTGGGGAGATGCTGTCGAAATTTTTCGGACGGCCTTCCCGGGGCGTGACATATCTTCTCTTGTTTATATTTTGTTTCATTGTTGGGTGTCAGGATCATAGTTAATACCTTGAACAACCCCTCCTCTACCCCCTCTTACTATATGGCCAACCATAATACTTCTTTGTTGATGACAATGTGACAACACCCCCTACTTTACCAATCACAACACTCTCCTTTGCTAACCAACACCCCCTTTGCCTCCTTGTCCTCTTCAATCAACCATAACTCACTAGGAGGAGGATACAAAGACAGTGGTGGATGTGTGGTACCCTTCAAGTGTTTGGCAATGAAGAATCTTCTCTACATCGTACTTTTGCGTACCACGATGACTTTCCTTCACTTGTGTGTTTGCCTTCTTTGCATTTGCCTTCTTTGCTGACCCCAACACCTCTGCTTTCTCCATGCAATCCACATGAGTGTTGTACTAAAAATGTTAGGGGGCGTTTGGTTTGGAAAATGTTTTCCATTTTTTGTTTTCCATTTTCTATTTCCAATTTTTCATTTTCTGATTTAGTTTTCAGAAAACAGAAAATGCGTTTGGTATGATATACTGTTTTCTGTTTTCTAGAAAAGAAAATTAGAAAATGTGTTTGGTTTGATAAATTAGAATTAACTGGTTTTATTAATTATATTTTTTATTTTTTAATTAAAAATAAAGCCATGCCCTCACCCGTCGCTGTCCCTCGTCCCCTCCATGCGTCTCCCCCTACCCCAGACGCCATGCTTCCTCCCCCAGAGTTTCGTGCGCCGCCGCCCTCACCCGTCGCCGGCGCACACCCTCACACGCCTGGAGACGGCGAGGAGCTCGCCGGTTTCCTCGCTCAGTTCCTCCGCGTCCCCAAACTCAATCTCCCGCACCACATCTTCCCCCAGGAAGCCACGCTATGGGACCCGGCGGAGATCGACTTCCGAACCCTGATATCGCCGGATGCGGGCCGATCCGAGGCGGATCTGCTCAAGTCCGCGGTCGCGGCCTTCGCCTGTTTCCGGCTTGCGAACCACGGTATCCCGCCGGGACTGATTGCGGCGGTCAGAGGGGCCGCGGCGTTGGCATTCCAGATGCCACCCGAGGAGAAGGAGAAGGCGAAGGTGGCGAAGTTGCTGGAGAGGAGTTGGGGTTTTGAAGCGGAGGAGGTAGGGGACTGATCGCGACGTCGAGGAGAAGTGGAAAGTGTGAAAACGCGCCGCGTTTTCCCGTTTTCCATCTTGCGCTACAGATTTGGAAAACGACATTTTATCATTTTCTATTTTCCCTGTGTTTTCCTTTTCATTTTCTAGAAATAGAAAACGCGGATTCTAAACAAACAGATTTTCCATTTTCATTTTCTGAAAAATAGAAAATGAAAATGGAAAATGGACATACCAAACGCCTCCTTATTTTTTCATGAACGTTCCAAGTCTAGTTTTATGTGGTTTAATTTTCATAATTTTGATTCGAATGGAATTGAATTGACGTCTAATTCATTTATAGGATTTTTCTCTTTGACCTCTAAGATTATTTATTCTCTCAGATAACTAAGAGTTTCAAATTGTTTCATGACCTCACAAAGAAAAAGCCTACTAATTAACTTTGTTTGTGGTATAATTCCATGATGAAATTTCATTAAAAATTAATGTAATATTATTAATTTGATAATATTTTGATGTTATTGTCATTATACTATGTGTTATCAATAGAACTTTGTTATTCTATTATAGAATATTTGTACACTGTTATTAATGACATGATTAGAGTTGAACTAAAGTGAGATACAAGAGATCTAAGAAAAGCTTAGTTAATACAATTAAAGTAATTTAAACTATCTGAATAGTACTAATGACGTGATCTTACATAGTTCAATGGAGGGATAAGATGACCAAAAATAGTTAGGGCCAACAGGGCTTTACTTTATGATGAATATGACAATAGGAAGCATTCTTATACATTTGAATATACCAATCATGAGATAATTTATTTTCCATTTCAAGTTTCTCATATTGGTTCTTAGTTTGTTGATCTTATGGATCTGATATGACCATACTTGGATATTTCAACCATTAGATCCTGATACAGATTTTGACATCCTTTTCAACATGTAAATATAATTCCATGTATGCAATTGCTTTATGTCATTTTATCTTCTATCAAGTCTTCTTGTAATTTATGGAGAGCAATGATCTATTAATTTTCTATGAAAGTGGCTCTTAGATCAGTTGAAGATTTTCATCTTTGCTACCTTAACTGTTACATTTGTTATTAAATTATTTACTCTGAACTATAAATATAAAGCATGAGTGATTATGCAGTCTTATGGAATCTTTTTTTGAATATGCTAATTGCATTATGATCAACATGATTTGCACTTCATTTGTTTTTTTTTTTTTGTAAAAAAATTTGATGATCTTTTTGGATAGAGGGTTAAAATGTAGGTTTGGATTGCCCACTCTTGGTGTGATCGAGTGTATTGTTTATTAAGCTATTGTATCTGATAGTTTTTATTATCCATCTTATGCTAGATTGGCATGCTGATCCTACGGTGGTGTTCAATACTATCTTGAGAAATAACTCGTCCGGTGACAATGGCCTCCTCGATCTTGAGTGCCACGCAGAGATACGCGGCAGGAGCACTTCTGGCACTCGCCCTCCGCCAGGCTCAGATCCATCAGATTCACCCCCTTGGCTCCAATGTCCCCGAAGCTGATCCCAACGCAAGGGACAGGTGCAGCTCCGCTAGCGCCACTAGCAGTGAGAGTGACGGCGACGATCCCGAACTCTGGACACATCAGTCTCGAGGTCTCCTCCGCCCTGTCTTCAGGTTCCCCCGTTTGGTCTTGCTTTCTCCTTTCTTCACGAACTCGTTCCAAGATGCATGTGCCTGAGTCTTTTCCTATTGGAAGGGATAGGTTTTTGAACATTGATTCCAAGGCTTGGCTAGGACTGGAGGAGACTGCTGCGTCATCAGAAGTCACACATCACATAGGAGCGGTACAATGATTTTCTTACATCCTTCATACTTTTTGTGCGTTTGGGTTGTTAATCGGTGGTTGTTATTGTAATTGAAGAACCTGTTTGTTAGTTTTCTCGATCACTTGTCTGCGCGAGTTTTGATAGGTACGAGTCGCTTTCTTTCTAGGCGGTCGTGGGGACAGTGCAACGATGCTATTCTTACCTTTGCAAGTTTTCCACACTGATCTGGGATTGTATGGGTGTTTACAGATGTTACGATTGAAGTCTAGGAAATCAAGGTGACATTTTGGGAAACTTTCTGTTAGCTTGATATTGATGCGGTGAAGAAGCTAGATTCTATGGTGGAAGGGGAGAGAGTAGGCAAACCTATGAATAAAGACACATGAAACTATTGAAGCATCATTTTTCTGCTCATGTGTTTCTTTAAAACAAATATAAATAAGATTCCAAACTAAAGACAAATATTCCTAGTGCCAAAATAGAGCTCATATGGAAAGTCATATTAGTGTGTTGATTAGGGGCTCTCTTTGGTTGTGTATCTGTGTAGGAATAAAAACAAAACTTATACATGGTATTCGTCGACCTAGAAAAAAATTTATGATAGAGTCCCAAGGGAAATTATATATAGAATTCTAGAAAAGAGAGGTCTTAGCATAATGTATATTAAAATAATTAACGATATGTGTAAGGATATAATGACAAGAATGAAGATTTAGTCTGATTAAACGAAACGTTTCCCATAAAGATAGGGTTACATCAAGAATCAACTCTAAATCTCTATCTCTTTACACTAATTTACTTGTCACATCCAAGATACGATACTGTGATGTATATTGTTTATGATATTATTTTGATAGATAAGATATGTGAATGAGTAAATGCTAAATTGTTAAGATAGAAGATGATGAATTGTTTATAACTGAGAGTTTTAATATTTAGGATCATTTTTGCAAAAAGATGAAGAGATTGAGAGATGCCTTATATAAAATGCAAACAAGATGTTTGAAATGGAGGAGAGCGTCATGTATTCTTTATGATTGTAAAGTACCTCTAAGATTTAAAGGAAAATTTTACAAAATGGCGGTTAGACCTGCTATGTTATATGGAGCTGAATATTGGACTATGCCTCGAGCACATGATCAGAAGATAGAGATGATGATATTAAGGTGGATGTGCGGATATACAAGGATAGATAGGGTAATAAATGAAAATATTAGAGGGAAAGTAGAGGTCGCACCTATTGAGAAAAAACTCTAGGAGACACGTTTAAGATGGTACGAATATGTTACTTAGACGATCAATAAATGTTTTAGTTAGGCGATGTGAAACTATAATAAATGTGCACATTAAATGAGGAAGAGGAAGATAAAAAAAGATTTGATTAGTAACAATAAAATAAGATATTTATTGAAATATAAATGATGATATAGTAGGGGATAGAGCCCAATGACATAGAGGGATCCATATAGTCGACCCCATCTAATGGGATAAAGCTTGATTGTTGTTATTGTTGTATGTACCTTATGGTAAATTCATAATCGGCTCAACCATGTTTTGGAATGTCAATCGGTCTTCAGTGTTGAAGATATTTTGTGTCATTATATCTGATAATTATCTTGGACATTAGCATCAACATTACAATGATTATGGGGCATAACTATTTAAATAGTGGAAAGGATGCATGCCAAGCATCCTTAGTTCCTCATATTGATGAGTGAATGACAATGTAGATTTAATCAAATATATTTAATAGCAAGACTAAACAATGTTTGCAAAGTATCATCAAAACCATTAAATTTTTTCCCCATCTTTTGAGGATTTTTTTGGCTTCTATGTTGCTCATTAATAATTCCATGAACCAGTTGATGGACTATCAGAGTTTCTATCGAAAATGCTTATGATTTTGAAAGGAATGTGATAATTTTTCATTGTTGAATGCAACAAGAAGAATGAATCATGTCCAACTATTTTGGGTTGGGATCAACACCCAACCATGATTCACCATGTTCATAATAATGAAAAACCACATGATCTTTTCATGGTGTTGCTTTTGATTGAAATTCCTGGTTATCTTATGCTTTGGCAAGTCTAATGGTTTTTTTTTTTCAAAAAATTAGTTCTGAGAATGCAAAATTCCAACCTTGATGATCATTAATGATTAGGTGAGTCAATCTAGGAGGTTGGGTTATTAATACATGAAGAAGAGGAAGTGTGGATCTCATGATCTTTTAAAATACAATGAACTGCAAAATTCCTTTTCTAGAAAATAAATGTTAACTATATGAATGTTTAAATTTGGTCCATTCATAATAGCTTAATATTGGACGAGTAACCAATTCATTAAATTTAACATGCTACTGGCTTGTTTTTGAATCCTATAATTACAAAAATGCTCTACCATTTAGTCCATATCTAGGCCTGTCCAATCAAACAACCACTAGTACACATGTAGTGCTAAAAATGTTAAGCTATATATCGGGATATAACTATGAGTTGCAAAGTTCTAAAGTACTACTTGACTTTACAAACCTTGCCATGATAGGACCAAGATGATGCTTGCTTTTTAGCATATTCAGCATGCAAGAGTTCTAATAATTTGTGGTTTGCTGTGTGGATGTTCTTTCACATTGAACTATATGTAAGACTGCTGTAGCTATAATGTTTAAATATTTTAAGTCACTTTTAATATGTTACATACATTTTTCTTTGATTTCCTTCTCCTCACATCCTAAACTCTAATTGATGGGAGCATATGACAAATTATCTATGATGCCCAAACTTTTACTTTCCATAGTGGAACACAGTCCATCTTATTTGATTGAGCAATGCACCTGTTTTTCTTGTAGTTGGCCCAACAAGTCTTCCTAATATACCATTAAATCTTCAATGAAGATTGATCATTGGTCATAGCATAAACAATATGAATTTCCTAATACACCAACTCTTGTTAAAGGTTCCAAAGTTTGAGTTCTTCCTGGCTCTCAATTGAGGGAAAATTCCCTTTTATCATGATGATATATGAATTTGTATTTGACGTTTGAGAAAATTACTATCATTAAATTGTTTTAACATTTTATGTTATAGTTACAATTATGCATATACTCTTCACTGATAGGATTTTTGTTCAAGGGCATCTCTATGACACTATTCCTTGTCTTTGTTCCTTGTGGAATGATTGGATTTTTCCTTTAGATTTTGTTCGTTTCTATAGATCATACATCAGAGAAACTTTGTACTTATATCCACAAAACTGCTTCTTCATTGTTCCATTAAGAAAATTTTCATTTTGACTTCTGGCATGCCTGTGCAATGTTTGTCTGAATTTGAGCTTCAATATTTGATTGGGTCTGCCTTAGATGATTTGAGACATCCAACTCACAAGTCTGAGGCCTCAATGCTTAAACTATTTCTGTGTAAGATTATAATTGACAGTGGAAACAGGACATTGATGAATTATAAGATCAATTTAATAGTTTGAAGATGATTTGCTCCAAGTCTTCTGAGGCATTCACTTTATACAAAAACTGTGTTTCTGAAGAATAAAATTGTAAAAAGTGTTGGTTGAAATAGACTTACTTTAAAAAAAATCAAATATATTCTAATAAAAGCTGCTTTTGTATGAAAGAAGTATTTTTGATCTTTCTAGTCAAAGTTTCTGGTCTTAGACAATAACTTCATAAGTGCAATATTGATCATTTTATATTATTTTGAAGAAATGATTCAGTAAAAATTAACACTGAGCTGTCATTTTGATGTCATTATGAAGGTCTATGCATGTGCAAACTGCCAATGTTATGGATGTTTTCTCAATGACTTCTGGTTTTGTTCCTTCTGTCACAGTATATGAGAATAATTTTCGAAGAAGGTGAAATTTCTTCAGAGAAGCATGAGCTAGAACTCGCTTTAAAAAAGGGAATTGATGCCATGTCAATGAGCTTAGAAACTTCTTCAAGCAAGGTATCCTGGGAGAAGCATCAGAATCAGGATCAGACAGATGTTGACAAGCCTACCTTATGGACATCCCATAAGAGCTTAGAAAAGACATCAGAAACATGTCCAACCTTGGAAAACAGAAATTTGAAGGTGTTTCTCAAAGTGGAGGACTTACAAAATCAATTTGCCAGCCAATGCAGTGAAGGATCAATAATAACAGACTCTCCCTTTTATCAAACGAGGAGACTGGTAGTGTTGCATGAACTTCTTTCTGCATGTGTGGCCGATATACCTCAAGATGACAAAATATCTAAGTTTCGAAAGGGCTATGATGCTAGACATCGTGTTGCCATACGGTTGTTAGCAATTTGGCTTGATGTTAAGTGGATCACAGTGGTATGTTTTTTTTATTGATAGACATACTTTTTCAAATGATTTTTCAGTCAATTAAATGAAAAAATGTTCCAATTTCAATAATATGCACTATCATTGTTTCTTAATTAACTTATTTTACCTAAGCATCATATCATAAATATCCTTTAGACATGAAGTTTTCAAATGTTAGAAGAATTAGTATTAATAGTTTTGTTGGAATAATGAATTTAGCCATCTATTAGTATTATAGATTTGAAGTTATGTGCAAGATTCCTAATATGCTCATGTAATACAGTTATCTTTATGTGATCTAAGGGTGCCTGTTAAAACAAAACCAAATTTGGTTTCTTGACCAAATTAGTTTGGATTGTCTGAAGGATACAAAAATTATTTGATTTTGATTTGATAATTTGTAGATCAAATCGGTAATGTGTAGGTAAAACCATTGATTTTAAGTATTGAGTCATACCACTTCATAACTGATAGCTTGATACTTATCGTTTTGATAAAGGTCTGAGACATGACATGGGCCGACACAGTTTAAACATTTGTGTTGCTCATGTTGGTATAGTGTCCCCCATGCTATGTAGGTCCTGGTGGTACTTTCTCTTTCTTTGCTCTTAGTTGGCATGGACGGAAACTAAGGGAATTTGTTTGATGATCAACCCTAAGAAGGGTTTAAGCTCTTATTACTGGGAGGGAGGGAACTTGATGTGTAGGGTTATGAGGAGGGAAGAGTATTTATAAAAACCTAAACCTTAGGACCAATAAAGGTTAGGTGGTGAGTCATGGAAGTATGATATGAAATATTGTGTTGTGCTAGTCGACAAAGGCAGAATTTTCCGTTCCACCCACTGACCTGCCTTGTGAGGTTGTAGGGGCAGTTGCAACCTTATGACTTCCACCTTTTTTTTAATTTCTTTTTTATATTTTCCATTTTTTATTTTTAAAACATTTAATTCAAATTCATTTCTCTATGTTAATTCTTTTTCCTCGACCGTTTATTTTTCCCTTCTCCATTTGACCATGAGAGTAAACAGAGAGGAAGAAAACTTTTTTATCTCTTTAATGTGGTTAATTTTTCTCCTCCATCTGTCCATTAGAAAAACAGAGAAAAAAATCTCTCTTAAAGGATGATTAATTTTTTCCCTCTATTTGTCTACGAGGTAAACAGAGAAAAATAAACCTCTTTAAGATGGAGGGAATATATTGTTAGATAATGAAAAATATTATGGAATCTCTTACTTTATTACCCGAGATAAGCCCCTATTTATACATTAATATAGGGATCTATTCTAGAAGAAATATTCTATAGAGAAAAATAGAATATCTAATAGAATATTTATTCCTAAATATTCTAACAGATAAAATTAAATATATATAATTTCTAATCTTATAAAATATAGTACGATGAATTAAATTATTGTACATATAAATTTGATTTAATTTTAAATTGATCAGAATAAATCAAAATTAAATCCAACTTAAACCTACTACTTGATCTTGTATGTCTACTTAGTGGACTTCAGCTAAGTCTAAATTGAATTTTACTTAATTAATATCAAATATTTCATGAAATAATATTAAAACTTGAACTTAACATTTCACATTTCAAATATAACTCAATAGGGAACATTTATAATAATAAAATATTAGTAAAAATATTTTTTAATTAATATATTTATATTTTAAAAAGTGCTAAAATCGTATTGACACGACACAATATTGAAATTGTATCATTCCATTCATAAATTGAAATTTCGACATAACTCGAAATTTTAAACCTTGCATGGAAGTCTAAATTGCTGGAGGAGACTTAGGTAAGGTGGTCCAACGGGGCTATGGAGTTTTATCGTGATTATTTATGTTCAATTTTTAATTATATAATATATTAGAATTATATATAGTTATATATTTTATAATTATCTATACTATACTATACTATACTATAATATAATATGACAATTATATGTCCCATGATCAAGGATATTTAAGATTTTTTGCTTATATGAGTTTTTTCAATGCTTCTATGTTGGGATTAGTTACCAGTTCAAATTTGATAAAAATTTATGTTTTTTGGGAACTAGTGGGAATGTGTTCTTATTTATTAATAGGATTTTGGTTCACACGACCGACTGCAGCAAGTGCTTGTCAAAAAGCTTTTGTAACTAATCGTGTAGGGGATTTTGGTTTATTATTAGGAATCTTAGGTTTTTATTGGATAACTGGTAGTTTTGAATTTCGGGATTTGTTCGAAATAACTAATAACTTGATACACAATAATGGGGTCAGTTCTTCATTTGCTACTTTGTGTGCCTTTTTATTATTCCTCGGTGCAGTTGCTAAATCCGCGCAATTCCCCCTTCATGTATTGGGGAAAAGAAGTTCCAAAAAAAGTGGATAGAAATTTTCTTTTATCAAAAATAGAGAATATGGTCTTCTTTTTTTCAAAGGATAGATATAAAATATCTAGTAATCTAAACAAAAGAAGACCTTATTCTTTCGAAAAAAAGTACATTTATACTTCTATGTATCCTCACGAATCGGACAATACTATGCTATTTCCTCTGTTTGTTTTGGTACTATTTACTTTGTTTGTTGGAACAATAGGAATTCATTTTGATTATGGAATAATATATTTTGATATATTATCAAAATGGTTAACTCCATCGACAAATCTTTTACATCCCAATGCGAGTTATTCCGTGGATTGGTATGAATTTTTTACAAATGCAATTTTTTCGGTAAGTATAGCAATTTTTGGACTATTAATAGCATATGTTTTATATGGGTCTGTTTATTCATTGTTCCAGAATTTGGAATTCATTAATTCATAGTCACTACCGCTAACAAAAACTAAGTTAAACAATGAGACAATTTCAAAAATACAAAGGGTATGATCATTGATGAACACAGATTGTGCAAATAAATAACATGTAACCTAAATAAAAATATTATTTTTTAGAGATGATCATAATTTAGAATCTTAAAACTTTGACAGTGTCTTGATTTTGTAGTTGGAAGAAAAGTTGAAACCAGATTAAAATTTAAGCAGAGGGAGTTTGGCCGACGGAAGAATTCAATTTCAATTCTTACAATGTAAAAGTTCATATGAGTAACTTTAACTTAAGAAGGGAATTTCTCACCAGAATTTCGAATTACATTGGGACAGCACCGGACCTCAAAGTTGCTGAGGATCGTCAAGGAAAAACAAGAGAGAAGACGGTGAAGGTGGTGAAGTCGGTGATGCAAGAGTTTGGGCAGCAGGGCCGGTTTTAGACATAGGCCATAAGGCTTATGTCTAGGACCCTAATTTTTAAATCCATTGTTGTCGGTCTCAAGTTCGAATAAAAAAAAAAGAGAAATATTTTTAAAATAATAATAATTATTTAAAAAAATTTTGTCTAGAATCCCTGGGAGGTTTGAGCCGTCCCTGTTGGGCAGTGATGCAAGAGCTTTGGCCAAGGGTGAGTATTCGGTTAAAACCGAACCGAACCGAACCGAATAAATCGAAAACCGAATAAACCAAATTTTTTCGACCAAACCGAACCGACCAAATTTTTCAATAATAACCGAATAAACCGAACCGATAAAATATCGGTTAAAAACCGAATAAACCGATTAACCGATTTTTCACAAAGGTTTTGAGTCAATACCTGTGATAATCATCATAATCAAAGCTATAGTCAATGGCATGAAGGATTAACAAGAAGAAAACTATGCTTAATTGCTCAAGAACTGTAACTGAAACAGAAACCTTAATGAACGGAAATCTGAAGTACCCTTAAACCAGCCATTGTTGTGCTGTAATTCTTGAGGAGAGACTCAAGTCTCGGATTTAGGGTAAGTCGGCGGCGACTGGCGAGCACAGGCAGGATCGAGCGGCCAGCAGGAGAGGGGATCAGGCGCTGAGCGAGAATGAGGGGAATCGCCACTCGCGACGGCGCTGAGCGAGAATGAGGGGAAGAACCGAAGAGAGCGAGAATAAGGGAAGAACCGAAGGGGAGAGCCGCAGCGGCATAAGCGGTCTGTGGAGAGTTGCGCCGGCGAACTCTGAGGGAATCGCGATGAAGAGGAAGGTCGCAACAGCGAGGGAATCGCGGCGTAAGGGAGAGTCGCGAGAGGCGAAAGGCGGAAAGGTTAGGGTTTTTTTACTGCCGTAGCGGGCCGGGTAGATTTTATTGCAGATTTTTTTACTGCCCGAACCGATTAAAATGAGATTAGTTCGGTTTATTCGGGTAAACCGAACCGAAATTTTTAAAAACCGAACCCGAGCCGATTAAATCGAAAAATTCGATTTTTTTATTAAATAAAACCGAAATTCCGAATAAATCGAACCGAATTAAAAATTCGGTTCGATTTGATCGATTTATTCGGTTTAACCGAAATTTTGCTCAGCCCTAGCTTTGGCGGATGACAAATGCACGATTTTAGGTTAGACGTTGATCACGAAAACTCATTAGGAAGGAGAGATTAGGATTTTCATAAATAAGCTGAAACGGTGAATGACTCTGGTGGCATCGAGAAGTAGAATTTTTATAGGAAAAAGATAAAAATGAGTCAGATAAAAATTTTTTTTTTATATTTGGACGATGCACAGAAGAGATGAAGGGTAAAACGGGAAATGGAAATGTGATTTTGGAATTTCCAAACTATGTTACGTAATTTGGATAACATCGAAAAGTTTTTAATGCGGTTCAACAAAATGCGGAAAAAAAAAAGTTGAATACATGGTTTAGTAAATTGAAAAAAAAAATTGTGTCGTGATTGACGGGTCGTCTTCTTCGATGAACGAAACCAAACGATACCTTGTGCAAGGCGAAGGAGCCAAAGACCGCTTCCAGTACCTGCTATCCTGAGAAATAACTCGTCCGGTGACAATGGCCTCCCCGATGCTGAGTGCGACGCAGAGATACGCGGCAGGAGCGCTTCTGGCACTCGCCCTCCGCCAGGCTCAGATCCATCAGATTTTCCCCCTTGGCTCCGATGTCCCCGAAGCTGATCCTAACGCAAGGGATAGGTGCAGCTCCGCTAGCGGCACTAGCAGTGAGAGTGACGGCGACGATCCCGAACTCTGGACACATCAGTCTCGAGGTCTCCTCCGCCCTGTCTTCAGGTTAGCCCGTTTGGTCTTGCATTCTCCTTTCTTCACGAACTCGTTCCAAGATGCATGTGCCTGAGCCTTTTCCTATTGGAGGGAATAGGTTTTTGAACATTGATTCCAAGGCCTGGCTAGGACTGGAGGAGACTGCTGCGACATCGGAAGTCACACATCACATAGGAGCGGTACAATGATTTTCTTACATCCTTCGTACTTTTTGTGCGTTTGGGTTGTTAATCGGCGGTTGTTATTGTAATTGAAGAACCTGTTTGTTAGTTTGCCCGATCATTTGTCTGCACGAGTTTTGATAGGTACGAGTCGCTTTCTTTCTAGGCGGTCGTGGGGACAGTGGAACGATGCTGTCCGTATCTTTTCAAGTTTTCCACACTGATCTGGGATCGTATGGGTGTTTACAAATGTTACGATTGAAGTCTAGGGAATCAAGGTGACATTTTTGGGAAACTTTCTGTTAACTTGATATTGATGCGGTGAAGAAGCTAGATTCTATGGTGGAAGGGGAGAGAGTAGGCAAACCTATGAATAAGGACACATGAAACTATTGAAGCATCATTTTTCTGCTCATGTGTTTCCTTAAAACAAATATAAATAAGATTCCAAACTAAAGACAAATATTCCTAGTGCCAAAACAGAGCTCATATGGAAAGTCATATTAGTGTGTTGATTAGGGGCTCTCTTTGGTTGTGTATTTGTGTAGGTAAATGTCAAGATCCTTTTGTTCATTCTTTGATCTCCAAATGTAAATTAATATTTGTTTTGCTCATGCATTTTACTAGGAATCTCCATTTTGTGGCGATATAATCATCAAGAATGGCCTTAATCTTATCATGTCTTCTTGATAATGACTTCAAAAATGAAATGGATGAAACTTATTGAGGGTTTTGTCGCATAGGGTTTTATAACTTATGTACCAATTGGAAAATATCGGGAACAAAAACAAAACTTATACATGATATTCGTTAACCTAGAAAAAAATTTATGATAGAGTCCTAAGGAAAATTATATATAGAATTCTAGAAAAGAGAGATCTTAGCATAATGTATATTAAAATAGTTAACGATATGTATAAGGATATAATGACAAGAGTGAAGATTCAGTCTGATTAACCGAAGTATTTTCCATAAAGATAGGGTTACATCAAGAATTAATTCTAAATCCCTATCTCTTTACACTAATCATAGACGAATTCACTGGACACATCCAAGATACGTTACTGTGGTATGTTATTTATGATATTATTTTGGTAGATAAAATATGTGAATGAGTAAATGCTAAATTGTTAAGATAGGAGATGACGAATTGTCTGTAACTAAGAGTTTTAAATATTTAGGATCATTTTTACAGAAAGATGAAGGGATTGAGAGATGTTTTATATAGAATATAAACAGGATGTTTGAAATAGAGGAGAGCGTCGCGTGCTTTTTGTGATTGTAAAGTACCTCTAAGACTTAAAGGAAAGTTTTACAAAATGGCGGTTAGACCTCCTATGTTATATGGAGCTGAATATTGGATTATGACTCGAGCACATGATCAGAAGATAGAAATGAGGATGTTAAGGTAGATATGCGGATATACAAGGATAAATAGGATAATAAATGAAAATATTAGAGAGAAAGTAGAGGTTGCACCTATTGAGGGAAAATTCTGAGAGACATGTTTAAGATGACATGGATATGTACTTAGACGATCAATAAATGTTCCAGTTAGGTGATAAACTATGACAAATGTGCACATCAAATGAGGAAGAGGAAGACCAAAAAAGACTTGGTTAGTAACAATAAAACAAGATAAAATTTATTGAAATATAAATGATGATATAGTAGGGGATAGAGCCTAATGGCGTAGAAGGATCTATATAGCCGACCTCATCTAATGGGATAAAGCTTGATTGTTGTTATTGTTGTATGTACCTTATGGTAAATTCATAATCGGCTCAACCATGTTTTGGAATGTCAATCGGTCTTCAGTGTTGAAGATATTTTGTGTCATTATATCTGATAATTATCTTGGACATTAGCATCAACATTACAATGATTATGGGGCATAACTATTTAAATAGTGGAAAGGATGCATGCCAAGCATCCTTAGTTCCTCATATTGATGAGTGAATGACAATGTAGATTTAATCAAATATATTTAATAGCAAGACTAAACAATGTTTGCAAAGTATCATCAAAACCATTAAATTTTTTCCCCATCTTTTGAGGATTTTTTTGGCTTCTATGTTGCTCATTAATAATTCCATGAACCAGTTGATGGACTATCAGAGCTTCTATCGAAAATGCTTATGATTTTGAAAGGAATGTGATAATTTTTCATTGTTGAATGCAACAAGAAGAATGAATCATGTCCAACTATTTTGGGTTGGGATCAACACCCAACCATGATTCACCATGTTCATAATAATGAAAAACCACATGATCTTTTCATGGTGTTGCTTTTGATTGAAATTCCTGGTTATCTTATGCTTTGGCAAGTCTAATGGTTTTTTTTTTTCAAAAAATTAGTTCTGAGAATGCAAAATTCCAACCTTGATGATCATTAATGATTAGGTGAGTCAATCTAGGAGGTTGGGTTATTAATACATGAAGAAGAGGAAGTGTGGATCTCATGATCTTTTAAAATACAATGAACTGCAAAATTCCTTTTCTAGAAAATAAATGTTAACTATATGAATGTTTAAATTTGGTCCATTCATAATAGCTTAATATTGGACGAGTAACCAATTAATTAAATTTAACATGCTACTGGCTTGTTTTTGAATCCTATAATTACAAAAATGCTCTACCATTTAGTCCATATCTAGGCCTGTCCAATCAACCAACCACTAGTACACATGTAGTGCTAAAAATGTTAAGCTATATATCGGGATATAACTATGAGTTGCAAAGTTCTAAAGTACTACTTGACTTTACAAACCTTGCCATGATAGGACCAAGATGATGCTTGCTTTTTAGCATATTCAGCATGCAAGAGTTCTAATAATTTGTGGTTTGCTGTGTGGATGTTCTTTCACATTGAACTATATGTAAGACTGCTGTAGCTATAATGTTTAAATATTTTAAGTCACTTTTAATATGTTACATACATTTTTATTTGATTTCCTTCTACTCACATCCTAAACTCTAATTGATGGGAGCATATGACAAATTATCTATGATGCCCAAACTTTTACTTTCCATAGTGGAACACAATCCATCTTATTTGATTGAGCAATGCACCTGTTTTTCTTGTAGTTGGCCCAACAAGTCTTCCTAATATACCATTAAATCTTCAATGAAGATTGATCATTGGTCATAGCATAAACAATATGAATTTCCTAATACACCAACTCTTGTTAAAGGTTCCCAAAGTTTGAGTTCTTCCTGGCTCTCAATTGGAGGGAAAATTCCCTTTTATCATGATGATATATGAATTTGTATTTGACGTTTGAGAAAATTACTATCATTAAATTGTTTTAACATTTTATGTTATAGTTACAACTATGCATATACTCTTCACTGATAGGATTTTTGTTCAAGGGCATCTCTATGACACTATTCCTTGTCTTTGTTCCTTGTGGAATGATTGGATTTTTCCTTCAGATTTTGTTCGTTTCTATAGATCATACATCAGAGAAACTTTGTACTTATATCCACAAAACTGTTTCTTCATTGTTCCATTAAGAAAATTTTCATTTTGACTTCTGGCATGCCTGTGCAATGTTTGTCTGAATTTGAGCTTCAATATTTGATTGGGTCTGCCTTAGATGATTTGAGACATCCAACTCACAAGTCTGAGGCCTCAATGCTTAAACTATTTCTGTGTAAGATTATAATTGACAGTGGAAACAGGAAATTGATGAATTATAAGATCAATTTAATAGTTTGAAGATGATTTGCTCCAAGTCTTCTAAGGCATTCACTTTATACAAAAACTTTGTGTTTGTGAAGAATAAAATTGTAAAAAGTGTTGGTTGAAATAGACTTAGTTTTAAAAAATCAAATATATTCTAATAAAAGCTGCTTTTGTATGAAAGAAGTATTTTTATCTTTCTAATCGAAGTTTCTGTTCTTAGACAATAACTTCATAAGTGCAATATTGATCATTTTATATTATTTTGAAGAAATGATTCAGTAAAAATTAACACTGAGCTGCCAGTTTGATGTCATTATGAAGTCTATGCATGTGCAAACTGCCAATGTTATGGATGTTTTCTCAATGACTTCTGGTTTTTTTCCTTCTGTCACAGTATATGAGAATAATTTTCGAAGAAGACGGTGAAATTTCTTCAGAGAAGCATGAGCTAGAACTCGCTTTAAAAAAGGGAGTTGATGCCATGTCAATGAGCTTAGAAACTTCTTCAGGCAAGGTATCCTGGGAGGAGCATCAGAATCAAGATCAGACTGATGTTGACAAGCCTACCTTATGGACATCCCATAAGAGCTTAGAAAAGACATCAGAAACATGTCCAACCTTGGAAAACAGAAATTTGAAGGTGTCTCTCAAAGTGGAGGACTTACAAAATCAATTTGACAGCCAATGCAGTGAAGGATCAATAATAACAGACTCTCCTTTTTATCAAACGAGGAGACTGGTAGTGTTGCATGAACTTCTTTCTGCATGTGTGGCTGATATACCTCAAGATGACCAAAAAAGATCTAAGTTTCGAAAGGGCTATGATGCTAGACATCGTGTTGCCATACGGTTGTTAGCAACTTGGCTTGATGTTAAGTGGATCACAGTGGTATGTTTTTTTATTGATAGACATAGTTTTTCAAATGATTTTTCAGTCAATTAAATGAAAAAAATGTTCCAATTTCAATAATATGCACTATCATGGTTTCTTAATTAACTTATTTTACCTAAGCGTCGTATCATAAATATCCTTTAGACATAAAGTTTTCAAATGTTAGAAGTATTAGTATTAATAGTTTTGTTGGAATAATGAATTCAGCCATCTATTAGTATTATAGATTTAAAGTTATGTGTAAGATTCCTAATATGTTTGTAAAATAATATAGGAAATCTTGTTTTATTACAAGAAACAAAGCCCTATTTATATACCAATTTAGCGACCTATTCTAGGTGAACTATTCTATAAAAAAAAATATATTTTTTTTATAGGCTAATATCCCTAAATATTGTAACACTCCCCCTCAAGCTGGAGAATATAAATCATATGTGCCTAGCTTATTACATATGTAGTCAATTCGAGGACCTCTTAGTGACTTAGTGAATATATCTGCTAGTTGATCATGTGAGTTAACAAAACTAGTAGATATTTCACCAGATATGACTTTTTTCTGACAAAGTGATAGTCGACTTCAATATGTTTTGTCCTCTCATGAAAAACTGAATTCGAGGCGATATGCATGACGGCTTAGTTGACATATATAAGTGACATTTGTGTAACCTCTCCAAATCTTAACTCTTGAAGCAACTGTTTGAGCCATATAAGTTCTTGACTAACTATGGCCATAGCTCAATATTCTGCATCTGCACTGGATCTTGCCACAATATTTTACTTTTTGCTTTTCCAAGAAATAAGGTTATCTCCGATAAATATACAAAACTCAGAAGTAAATCTTTTATCAATGGGAGATCCTGCCCAATCTAAATTAGAATACCCTACGACTCGAGTATGTCTTTTGTCTTCGTACAAAAGATCCTTTCCTAGAGCGCCTTTGATATATCGGATAATGCGTGTTACAACATCCCAATGTTCCTTGCATGGAGAGTTGAGAAACTGACTTACTACACTTACTGCAAATGAGATATCCGGACGAGTAACAGTAAGGTAGCTTAGTCTCCCTACTAATTGCCTGTATCGTTCAGGATCTGGAAGAGGCTGCCCCTGATTTGGCATGAGCTTGACATTAGGATCCATGGGGGTGTCAACTGTCTTTGAGTTTAACATGTCTATTTCTTCTAGAATATCCATTGCATACTTTCTTTAGGATATGATAATCCCATCTTTGGACTGTGCTACTTCTATCCCCAAAAAATATTTGAGTTTGCCGAGATTTTTTGTTTGGAAATGTTTGAAAAGATGTTGTTTCACCTGTGAAATCCCGAAATGATCACTACCTATGATAACAATATCATTAACATAAACTACTAAGTAGATGCAACCAGTAGATGAGTGACGATAAAAGACAGAATGGTTAGCTTCACTCTGAATCATGCAAAACTGTTGAATTACAATACTAAATTTACCGAACCATGCTATAGGAGACTGCTTGAGGCCATATAAAGATTTCCGTAGGCGACATACAAGACCGAAGACTCCCCTTGAGAAACAAAATACGAAGATTGCTCCATGTAGACTTTTTCGAGCAGGTCACCATGTAAGAAAACATTTTTGATGTCCAACTGATAAAGAGGCCAATGTCGAATCGCAACAATGGACAGGAATATGCATACGGAAGACATCTTGGCAATAGGAGAAAAAGTGTCCCCATAATCTAATCCGAAAATCTGAATATAGCCTTTAGCAACGAGGCGAGCCTTAAGCCTTGCAATCTTTTCATCTGGACCAACTTTCACTGTATATACCCATCGACAACCGACAACTGACTTTCCTGGTGGTAGAGGAACTAGATCCCAAGTCCTACTGCTCTGTAAGACACACATTTCATCGAGCATACTCTGTTTCCATCCTGGATGGGCAAAGACATCACCTGCTGTCTTCGGAAGAGAAACAGACGACAAAGAGGAAAGACAAGAAAAATAAGAAGGAGAAATACGATGATAACTCAAAGAAACATAATGAGGAGAAGAATTACGAGTGGAACACATAGCTTTCTGAAGTGCAATGGGAATATCAGACTCAGGAGATGGGACCGAAGGACGAGGCGAAAGATTTGGCTCCAAGGATGTGTCCATGGCAGGGCCATTGGTGGGCGGCGACAAAGCAGGACGAGGACGACATTGATAAACCTGCAATGGAGATGTCTCCGGAGGTGACAGAGACTCATCCGGAGGATAAAAGATATCCATTGGTGCAGACGTAGAAGGAGAAAACTCGGACGGATATCCATTATGCTCAAAAAATGGAACCGAATCAAAGAACGTGATGTCAGCAGAGATGAAGTATCGCCGGAGAGTAAGGGAATAACATTTGTACCCTTTCTGAGACCGTGGGTACCCAAGGAAGACACATTTATGAGACTGGGGAGAGAGTTTGTCAATGTCAGAATCGAGAGCATGAGTAAAACATATAGAACCAAAGACCTTAGGTGGTAAAGGATGAAGAGACTGATGAGGATAAAGAACATGATGAGGTATTTGACCTTGTAGAGTGGAGGAAGACATGCGATTGATGAGATAACACGCAGTAAGTACGTCACCCAAAAACTGAAGAGGAACATGAGAATGGAGAAGAAGAGTCCGGGTGGTCTCTAGAAGATGACGATTCTTGCGTTCGACAACTCCATTCTGTTGAGGAGTATGAAGACAAAACATCCGATGCAACACACCATGAGACGCCAAGAAGGTCTGAAACGGAGTAGATAGATACTCACGTGCATTATTACTCTGCAAGGTTCGAAGAGAAATACCAAATTGAGTTTTAATTTCATAGAAAAAAGATTGAAAAAGAAAAAACAACTCTGAACGATCTTTTATCAGATATAACCAAGTATAATGGGAAAAATCATCTATAAAGGTAATAAAATATGGTGACCCCAATGTAGAAGAAACACAATTCCGACCCTAAACATCGGAATGAACCAAAGTAAAGGGGATGTAGCCCGACTCACAGTGCGAGGAGAAAAAGAACTACGAACATGCTTTTCTAATTGACATGACTCAAAAGACAAAGACTCTAAGTGAGAAAGATCACGATGTAATTGTTTTAACTTATCAAGACTAGGATGTTCTAACTGAGCATGAATAAGAAGTGGAGATGCCGTCGCCGAACCAATAAGAGAGGACTGTTGAAGCTGATATATGCCATGAGACTCACATCCGAAGTCAATCATCCTCCCCGTACTCTGGTCCTATAAGATAACAGAAGATTTAGTAAATGAGATGACATAATCAAGAGACCGAGTAAGCTGACTAATTGATAATAAATTAAAGGGAGCACCGGGAACATAAAGAACATTATGAATAGAAAGAGATAGAGAAGGATGAATAATACCAACATCCTGGGACTGAGTTTAAGAACCATTTGCCATAGTGATAAAGGGTAAATAACCAGAAGTAGAGAGAGAAGAAAAAAGGGATCTATTATCAATGATATGATCGGTGGCCCCGGAATCAAGCATCCAAGAACTCGAAGAGTGAGATATGCTAGTAAAAGATTTACCAGTGAGTGCAACTGCAGTAGGAGAATCAGAAACCTTTCGATCCTCATACCATTTCAGAAAGTCGTCATAGAAAAGCGATGGAGTTGTCATAGTAGGGAGAAGATGATGGCGCTGTGGCAGGGAGGTCCTGTTCAAATCTGCTCTGGATGAGCTTAGCGACCTCGCTTTCACCCTCGGCACGAACAATAGAAGATGTGGACGTAGAGGAGAGAGTCACCAGCGAGCCTGCGGCTGACGTTTCGGCTCTGTCAGCGCCTCCTGATGGAGATGTGGAAAATCAATATCAGTGCTATGGGCGGAGATAATTATCAATTTGAGTGTTGGAAATCTATGAGTTTATCTTACAAGGATGTTGCAAAACTATGGTTCTGTAGTGTGAGGCTTCCTTGCACAACCCTACCTTCAGCTTCTCAGCCCTAGTATGATCTTCCATAGGAATTCCTGCTAATGGCTTAAAAGCTTGTAATTCTAGCTTTTTATCCGATCTTCCAGAACTTGTGATCCGTGTTGCTAAAAACCAAAATACTATCAATTAGTGAGCTACACACGTTTGATTGTGCCTAAGTGTTTATTTATCCGTGCTAACTAAAGAGGTGATCTTTCAATTTTAGGTTCAATATTTCAAATCACCTGGCAGTGCTGTGTTGCTTTACTTCTAGTAACCAATTTGCCATCCTGAATATTGATTTTCAGGATTTACAAGACTAGATTAATTAACTCAATTGATTTGTACATTCTGCTCATTTTCACTTGTTAATAAATTGGTAGTCTCCCTCCAAGATTAGCATACCTATTGGCAAAATAGTTGTACTTGAGGAATGAAACTTTTTCCCACTCTTAGCAACTCATTTAATTTAGGGCTCTTAACCTTTGAACTTTGGTGTTATAGGAGGCTATGGAGATAATGGTTGCTTGCTCGGCAATGGCTGCAGCAAAAGAGGAAGTACAATCCCAAGAAAATGAATCTGAAAAGAGCAAATGGTCAAAATGGAAACGTGGTGGAGTCATAGGTGCAGCCGCATTGACTGGAGGAGCTTTGATGGCTTTAACTGGAGGTTTGATATACCAAACTATTAATAATAAATTCTACTCGTTGGTTGATTTGCCTTCATGCAAATTTTATAAATTACGTATCCACTATCTATAGGTTTGGCTGCTCCAGCAATTGCTGCAGGGTTTGGTGCTTTAGCTCCCACATTAGGGACTCTAGTCCCTGTTATTGGAGCAAGTGGATTTGCTGCCATAGCTACTGCTGCAGGATCTGTAGCTGGTTCTGTAGCAGTTGCTGCTTCCTTTGGAGGTGCACCTTTAACTCACCCCTTCTAGTCTCTACCTTTAACTTACCCCTTTAGTCTCTTCCAAGTTTAAACTTAAAGACACATCATTTTATTTAAATCATGCGTAAGCACACACACAACATTGGTTGGTTAAAACAAAGGCTTGATTAATAAGTCGATCACAATCTTTATGAAATTTCAAATTAGCATAATGTTTAAAAATTTTTAAATCTTCACAATGATACATTTTAGTTTTAAATTTATCATCCAATCAAATTCCATCTAGTGGTATGTTGGTAATGTGGTGGTCCATCCACTAGTAAGTTGGTGGCATGGGGGTAAGGTGGTCTATCCACTAGTAAATTGGTGAAGTGGTGGTGACGTGGTAAAATGCTAGATTAGTTGATGCCTACATCATGTTACAAGTAGGAACTATCCATAACATGTCACTAGTTTAAATACAAAAGAAATATTTAAGACGCTATCTCTAGTCCGTGTTGACCATCAACTCAACCCTACTATTGTTTGTTTCCACCTATGTTGATGTGGCATGGCTAGGACTCACTTGGCAGATAATATAGACAAATCGGCTGCATTGACACTCCTCTATATCACCAACTTAACTTCGGTCTATATTTAAAACTAAAATTTAGATTTGAAAATGTAATTATCATAATGCTTAAATTTTTTAATATCTTCACAAAGTTAGATTTTAGTTTTAAATTTATGAGTCAATTGCACTTGTCATATCCACTGTTTAGTTGTTGATGTTGTGAGTTGGCAAAATGCTAGATTAGGTGATTTGTCATACATCTGTCAACTAGGTACTAATTCATGACATGTTACTAGTTTAAATTAAAATTTTTTTTAAGGCACTATCTCTAGGCCTTGTATTGAACTTCACTATAGTCAATTTTTTCCACCTAAGTCGATGTGGCATGGCTAGTACCCACTTGGCGGATAATATAGACAAATCGACTGCTTTGGCATTCTTTCATGTCACCAACTTAACAACAGATTTATATTTAAAACTAAAACTTAAATTTGAAGATGTTTGAAAGCTATATTAGATTTGAAATTTAGAACAAAGGTTATAATAATTTTATTAATTAACCCCAAAACAAACCATCTAGTATCTAACCTCAACCACTTCAACATTTAACTTCTAAAAGATTGGATTCTATTTTTTCTTTTTGATAATCTAGGTGTTTAGGCTTTGTCCACTAATCGTCGAGGTAGATGACTTTACCCTTGGTTCGTCTACTGGATAAATCCGGACACAACTTATGCACACTCGGAATTCCATCTCCAAGATATCCGTCCCATTTGAGATTTGAACCCTAGTCCTCTTTTGCTTCTCTAAGCGCTTTACCAAAAAAAAAAAAAAAAAAAAAAAGACTGGATTCTTGGTATCCCTTTATATGTTCTTATTTTGTATAGTTCATTAAATAAATGACCATATGGCCATGGTCCTTTTTTATTGACTAAGCTTACTTGCTGAGCATGATTTGTTTGTAGCTACGTTATCCTTAATGATATATGAAAAATCTTGTGAAAGAATTGAGAATGAAAATTAAAATTATTACAAGAAATCTTCGTACTTTTTTATTATAATAATTTAGCTCATATATATAACTTTGTCTACAAAATAAAAAATGAAATAATCAGGTGTGTAGGTCATAATCTTTCAACTATAAGAAAAAAAGAAAACAAAAAACACAAAAAGGAAAGAATTACCTAGAAAAGAATCAACTAAAAAATAAAATAAAAAAAGAAATAAATCAATCTTCTAATAAAATGATTTGCTAAATCACTTTTTAATGTTAGAATATTCCAATGCTCCCCCGAATGGAAATGTTTGTCTTTCAATTTTCCTTGATGAAATGACGATCCACTTATATGTTCTTGATTTAATCGTGATGAACTGAATTGTGAGCAATGCTAATAGCTATTTGGTTGTCACAATAGAGCATTATAGGAAAGTCATTAAAGATCTTCAATTATTCTAGTAACCTTTTGAGCCATATCCCCTCACATTTTTCGTGTGCAAGTGTTCGAAATTCTGCCTATGCATTGCTTTGAGCCATTGTTAGTTGTTTCTTACTTCTCCATGTCACCAAGTTGCCCTAAACATATGTGCACTATCATGAAATTATCTCCTGTCCACAAAGGAATTGCCCAATCAGTATTAGTATAGACTTCTACCATCTTGTGACCTCGTTTCTTGAAAAATATATCCATTCAAGGAGTACCTATCATAAATTAGCTAACAACTTTTATTGTTAACCTCCTTTCTTACCTCAAGTCTAAATTTAACATTAGCTCTATGGATATCTCAATTGGCTTGCACCCTAACATATGGCCAGTGTTCTAAATGGTGTTTAAGGCATCCGCCTAGGCAGGAAGCGGACATCAGTTGCTTCGCTTTTATGGAAAGTAGTATTTTAGGCGGTTAACTTAGGTTAAAAACTCTCATGTGGTGTGTGATTTAAAAATAACTCACCTCCTTCTGCCTCCTGCCACCTCGAATCATTGTTGTCGCCTATTGCCGGTTGCTGCTCCCCGTCACTGCTCGTCGCCATCATCTGCTGCCGTCGTTAGGTTAGACTTTTATATATTTTGAATTTGACATGACAAAAACCTAACTCTTACGTTTAGACTTTGGATGCGTTGTGCAATGCGTCCGAACACATCGCCGGACCCAAGCGATATGTCCGTTCTGGTAGTTGGGCTCGGACGATGCTTTCGGGCCTGTTGTTGGGCTCGGTAGATGTGTTTGGGCCTATCGTTGGGTTAGGACGACACGTTCGAGCTCACGCGATGGGTCCGGACTAGTCGTTGGGCCTAGGCGACTAGTCTGGACTTCATGGATGGGCCCAAGCGACGCGTTTGGACACGTTGCTCGAGTCCGACAACGCGTCTGGATGGTCAGAGGCTGAAATGTCGAAGCTGAAACATAGTAACAGTTAGTTTTTCTTTTTTAACGTAGGATTTTTTAATTTAGGATTTAATCGAATCTTTATATTAATAATTTTAATCAACTTCTAGCTATGATTGAGATAATTTAAATAGATTTAATTAAAATCTAATAAAATTATTATATTAATTTGATATATATATATTTAAAAAATTTATTTTTTCAAAATATTTAGATTAATTTTTTTTATTTTTAGTTAATATATTTTATAGTAAAATTTTTAATAATTTTTGATCTTTTATTTAATTATAGTCTTGAAGATTAATGGCGGAAAATGAGAAACAATCGAAGGTGGAATCAAAGTGAAAGTCTAGTAATATTGTTTGGGATTATAGAGTGTTGTATTGCAAAGAAAAAAGAGAATGGATCACATGTAAATTGTGTAAGAGACTTATTAAGGGAGGAGTTTATCAGATGAAACATCATATTGCAGGTATTGTAGGACAAGTTGAAGCATGTTCTAAAGCATCCGATGAAGACAAAAAGAGTAAGAGCTTATCTTGAGAATAACAAGAATAAGAAGTGAGAAAAGGTGGAAGAACTAGAAGAAGAGAGGGCGGAAGTAAATATAGGCATTGATGTAAAGGATGAAGATTGATAAGTGGGCATCAACAATCGATCCAATAAAGGCAAGACAACAAAACATAAATGATGCATTAAAGTTAAAGTTTACAAATGATGTGCATGAGTACCTTGCAAGATGAATTTATGAGGCAGGGATTCCTTTTCATACAATTGACCTTGCAAGATGGATTTATGAGGCGCGGATTCGTTTTCATACAATTGGCAATCAAAGTTTTAGACAATTTGTAGAGGCGTTTGGCTAATTCGGCCCGGGCTATAAACTTCCAAGTCAATATCTTCTAAGAGAGCTACTTTTGAAATAAGAAGTTGAGAGGACTAAATTATCTTTAAAAAAGCATAAAGAAGAGTGGATGAAAAATGAATGCTAAATTATGACTGATGGAATGGATCGTAAGAGGAGAAGCATTATGAATTTATGTGTTAATTACAAACTAGACACTACATTCTTTGGTTTTATTGAAAGAATCCATGGAGGCACAGACTAGGGGTTACATCTTTGAGTTTGTGGAAAAATACATCAATGAAATTGCCCCTCAACATATTGTTCAAGTAGTGACGGACAATGCGACAAATAATATGGCGGCGATGAAGTTGTTGAAGGTTACACAACCTTAAATTTTTTAGACCTCTTCTGTGACTTATACAATTAACCTCATGCTTGAAGCAATTGGAAAACTATCCAAGTTTAGTGAATTGGGAAAGCAAAGGCCCTAACAATATTCGTCCATGCACATCATAGAACTTTGATTATTATGAGGAAATATACCAAGAAGAGGGATATTGTGAGACCTGGGGTGACTAGATTCGCTACTTTATTTTTGACTTTGGAAAGTCTCAAAAGTAAGAAAGATCAATTGAGACTTATGTTTACATTTGAGGAGTAGAGCAACACAAATTAAGGAGTAGTGTGAAGGGGAAAGCAATGAAGGTGACGGTAACAAGTATCTCTTTTAGAAATGATATTTCTTTGGCTTTGAATGTTTTCACCCATTTAGTGATAGTTTTACGCCTTGTTGACGGTGACAAAAAGCCCTTAATGACCTTTTTATTGAATGTACTTAACAAGCCAAGGAAGAGATTAGAAAGACTTTCAAAAAGAAGAAAATGCCACCCCTATTTTGAAGGTTATTGATGAGAAGTCTAAGGGGAGACTTGATAGTCCTTTGCATTATGCTGCATACTTGTTTAATCTGGTTTTTTTACTTAAAAGATTCAAACATACAAAATGACATCAATGTTATAAATGAGTTCTTGAATTGTGTTGAGAGAATTTTACCCACCGATAAGGATATGTAATACATCATTTCTAATGATGAATTATTAAAGTATAAGAGTAAATCCGAAAACTTTGGAAGAAAAATGACGGTCGTGGCATGAGAAGGTGGATGTATACCATGACTTTTGATCCGGGTACAACTTTTTTCCTTTATTTCTATTCACCTTTATTTCTATTCACTAACATACATGTCTCTATTTTTGGGTTTACCTATTTTTGGGTTTATTATTTTTTGCCTCTTTACTTTTTTTAAATTGGATGGTGGTACAATTATGGTGGTGACACTCCAAACTTACAAAAAATGACAATGAGATTTCTCTCTTTGACAAGTAGTTCATTGGGGTGTTAAAGAAATTGGAACCAATTTGAAGGGGTAAAATAGTAATTCATAAATTATGTTTGCTATTCTTTCTTTTTATTAATTTTTAATAATTTTTTAATTGTTTAGATACATACTAAGAAGAGGAATAGGCATGAGATATTAAGATTGAATAATCTTATATATGTCTAATTCAATGCTAATCTTATGAAGAACAAGAGTAAAAGAGAAATGGACGGAGATTTGCTTTTATCCTCTCAAGCTAGTGAAGCTCAAGTTTGGCGTGTAAATGGTGGTGATGAAGATGAGGTCGAGTCGGATTCACGACTTACTTGGAGAATGATGGCGGATGCCTCAGGAGTTGATGAAGTGTTACAACCAAGGAAGAGCGCAAGGAGCATCCCCATTAGAGAACTTGATGAGGATTTAGATATATCGGAGGAGGAGAATAAAGAAGATGATTTTGAGTCCGATGATGAAATGATTATGGATATAGTTGATGGTGCATATGTAGATGATTTAGAAGATTAATTATGTTTAGTCTAGTCCTTATTGGCTTGTTGCCATATTGGATTGAAACTTTAAATTTTAATTTAGACTATTGGTAAAAGTAATAATATTACTTTTTTAGTATTAATATAGTGATGAATTTTTATTAATTATCTTGTTAGTTGTATTTATATATTTATTTGTATCTTATATAAATTATATTATATTGTGTAAAGTTTATTTATGCATAAATATCATAAAAAATGATGGCTATTTATAACATTATGTATAAAAAAATTAAGATTTAAAATCTCGACCTGTGTTAAAGTTTCAGTTTCAAACCAGAACGATACTGTTTCGGTATCGTATCGTGTTGTGCTAATATAGTTTCGATATTTTTTAAATATAAAATATATTAACTATTTTTTAATATAGATATATAATCGGAGAATTTTATTAGGTTTTAATTAAGTCTATTTAAATTATTTCAATCATACTAGTTGAGAATTAATTGAAAATATTAATTTAATTAACCTAAGTTTGCTGTTCTTCTATGCGATCACATCCTCGTAGATGCCCGACGTTAGAGGCGTCGTGCGAGCCTCGCGACGCCTTAGGATGCGTTGCACGGCAGCGGGGATCCGTCCGGACTAGTCGCGAGAGCTTGGCGAGGCCTCGAGGGTGTGTCGACACCGAGGACTTGACTATGTCGATTTTGGTTTGCATGCGGAATGAAAATTTTCATTTGTATCGGATGAAATAGCTCAAGATTTCATTCTTTGTAGAAAATAATAAAAAAATTCAACCACCGAGGCGGTAAGCGGTTACTGACCACCCCACCACTGCCTACTGTCTATCGTCTACCATCTACCGCCTACCACCTATTGCTTACTGCCATTTACAACACTACATGTCTCTCTTAATGTATATATTTTCTTTGAGAAACAAGAATTCCTACACTACTCCTAGCCACTTCCATACCTAGGAAGTATTTAAGACCACTCAAATATTTTAATTCAATTGCACCAACTAGATAGATTCTAACAGTGTGTGATCATCACTAATAATAATTATGTCATCCACATATATAATAAAAATGACCCTTCTACCACTCGAAAGGTGTTTTGCATTAGGCTCAAGCAACTAAGGGACTTAAGGATTATCTCCTTTGTATTTAATATTTTTCTTTGTTTTAATTGTAGCATTCTATCTCTGTTCATGGCGAATAAACTCCATCATGACTAGTCTCAAGCCCGAATAGAGGAGGATTGCATTAGGTTGTGAGTCAACGTAAAACTTGAACAAATGTATGTATGGATTCATTAAGTTATTGCGCTAATGCTATGTCTTTCCTTAGAAGGAATGTGTTGTAGAATCCAACTGTAATATTTTGACAAAGGACCATTACATCTTTTTGAGAACTTAGGTGTAGTGTTAAATATACAAGAATTATCACATTATAGGTTGGATAAGAACAAATATTATAGGACAACAGAGAATTCTCTTAGGTTTGAAACATGAAACGTATGAACGCTTACTAGTCAAAAAATGAAGGTACTAGATATGATAATTATGAGAAAAATTAATATTTTGTGTTTATAAGAGATAAAATACATAGGGAAGAAAATAAAGATGATAAAGAATTCAGATTTTAAATTATGATATATAAGAAAGAGTAAAATGAAAAATAAAGTAGATATTGTTGTAGATAGTTTTTTAGGGATAAAGTAATATGAGTAGTTAGAAAGCGAGATAGGACTAGATAAAGACACCAAACACATATTTCGAGAAGATCTAGATGCGGTAATATAAAAAGTTCTAACAAATGAGATAATTTCAATAGGAGGAGATTTAAATGAGCATGTAAATGTTAGAAATGAGGAATATAATTAGGTGTATGGGGCTATAAAATAAGAAATGAAGAAGAAAATGCTATATTGGATTTGTGATAACATATAAACTAATAATAACTAATATGTTTTTCAAGAAGAAAGAAGAATATCTAGTTAGTTCAAAAGTGGGAACGATAAGTTGCAATTTTACTTTCTTATGGTCAGGAAGATGGTAAAATTTTTTATAAAGATTGCAAGTCGTTAAAAATTTAACCACCTAACATAGGTCTTAGATACACACTTCAAGCATTGTATTAGTAGAAGAAAAACGTGCATGATTCTTAAGATCAAATGGTGGAGATTAAAGGATGGGAAGTAAGCATCTTAAAAGAGAAGGTATGTGTGTAAATATTAAGTGAAATATATGACGATTCGAATACAACATGGGATAAAATGACATTAAATTTGAAAACGATCGCCAAGAGTATAGTTGGTAAGTCAAGAGGATAGACATCACCAAATAAATAATTTTGGTGGTGGAATGAGAATACAAAGAAAGTCATGGAAAAAGAACATTATACTAACTATACACTTACAAGAATGAAGAAAAACTTTAAAAAATATGTAGTTGTCAAGAAAAGGACCAATAAAGCAGTGAATGAAATTAAGAATGAAGCTTTTGAATGTTTGTATTGACAGCTTAATGCAAAAGAAGAGGAAAGAGATACCTATAGAATAGTTAAAGCGAGAGAGAGGAAAATAAACGATTTTACTTAAATAAGATATAGTGAAGATGAGTCCAAAAGGGTACTAATGAAGGATTTGGAAATAAAGGAGCGATTAAATATGTATTTTCATCACTTTTTAATGAAGGTTTAGGTGCAACTTAGCTTAAGAAATTAAGTAGATTAGAGAAGTATATAACTTTAAATTTTTATCTGAGAATATAAATTTTAAAAGTAGAATGTGTTAAATGAGATGTAAACGAAAAAAATGATTGAACTGGATAATATTCTAATAGAGGTATCAAATTACTTAGGGAAGTAGGGTATTGAATGACTTATGAAATTATTCAACATGATATTGAAAACGAAGAAAATATTATCAGTGGAGGATAATTATTTTATTCCTATGTATAAAAACAAAGGACACACAAAATTATATGAATTATAAACACATTAAACTAATGAGTCATATCATGAAACTTTAAAAAAAAGTGATAGAGAAGATTAAGACCAAGATGACCAAAAATCAATATGGATTTATGCCTAAAAGGTTGACATCTCCTCAGACAACTGATTGAAAATTATCGAAAAAAATAAGACTTACACATGATATTTAGTAAAGGGCAGCCCGGTGCACGAAGCTCCCGCCTATGCGGGGTCCGGGGAAAGGATCCATTGTACACATGATATTTATTGATTAAAAAAAATTATGACAGAGTCCCGAGAAAAATTATGTAGAGAATTTTGAAAAAGAAAGGCATTAGCGTATCATATATTGAAACAATTAAGGATACGTAGAGGATATAATGAAAAAAGTAAAAGACTATAAGCGAATAAACAAACCGTTTCCTATATGATAGGGATTACATCAAAGATTTGCTCTAACTGTATATTTTTTTACACTAGTCATGGATGAACTTATTGTATACATCCAAGACACACTACTATGATACATCTCGGTGGGATCTTTGATTTTTTTCCTTTTTGTTTTTAGCCTCCGGGCTATAGTTGAGTTGGTTTTGACGGGACAGACTTGCTGAAGTGGGCAAGGGTCGAATCTCAGTGAAACCGAGGCAATGCCCTCCCTCGTCGTGGCCAAGTGCAGCTTCCCGATTTACCTCCTCACAGATGGTTGTAGGGCCGATCATGTGGGGCCATTGGGATGACGGATTCTACCTTTTGATAAAATGTTGTCTGTAGATGATATTGTTTTGGTTGATGATACATGTGAATGAGTAAATACTAAGTTTGAATCTTGATAGAAATACTAGAAGTAAAAGGTTTTAGATTGAGTAAAGAGAGAATATATGAAATTTAAATTTAGTAGTAGTAGACATAACAAGACAATTAGTAAGATAGAAGATGACGAATTACTATACCTGAGAAATTTAAGTATATATGATCCTTTGTGCACAAGGATAGAAGGGTTGATAGGAACGTTTTATATAGGATATAAATAGGATGGTTGAAATAAAGGAGTGTGACAATGGTCTTTGTGATCGTAAGGTGCCGCTTAATGGAAAGTTATATAAAATCATGGTTAGACATGCTATATTATATGGAACTAAATACTACAGCAACAATCAAACATTACCCCACTATGTGAGGTCGACTATATGGATTCTTTTATGTCAGTAGATTCTATCTCCTATTATATCATCATTTATATTTGTTAGAATATTTAGGGATATTCCTATATAAAAATATATATTTTTATATAGAATAGGTCAACGAGAATAGGTCCCTATATTGATGTATAAATAGGGCCTTGTTCCTTGTAATAAAATAAGAAATTCATTGTATTATTTTACATGGTATCAGAGCGAGGTTAAGTTTTTAGGGTTTCTCTTTTTTTTCCTCCTTTCCTCCGCCGCGCGCGCGTGTCTCTGTAACCCGCCGCGAGCCACGTTCCAGCACCGAACTGCGCTTCCATCGCACGTGAGAACTCGACTCCTTTTGAGTGCGCGGTGTCGTCCGCGACTTCTCTGTCCGTGCGAGTATCGCTAGCGACGTGGAGGAGACAAAACAGAGCCGGAACAGGGGAGGCTTCTGTCGCTTCATCTCTGCTCGCCATTCGCCGGAGAAGTCGATCGCTAGCCGAGGGAGAAGGAAGATAGAAGGTGCTTGGCTATTGTGCGCCGATCGTGTGAGGCGCGATCCCGCTTCCTCCGCCGCACGCGAATAGGGCTTCTTCGTCTTCCCATCGTGCGTCGCCCTTCTGCCTTTGCTGTTCTGACACCAGAACAGGACCTCCACCAGAACATCGCCGGCAGCAACTTATTCGAGAGCCTTCCTCTCCCGTGAGCAAGCGCTGGCAAGCACAGGAAGCATCCATGGCGTTAACAGAAGCTTGGGCTTGGGGCTGACATAGAAGCCACCCTTCGTCCTCACCTCCCTCTTCAACTAGACGAGCTCCTTCTCCTAGGTTTCATACTCCTTGGTGTACTGCTGGGCACAGGAGAAGATTAGTTTACGGGTCTCGCAACACTTCTTCTTCTTGGCAGCAAGCCCTTGCTGCCTCGCGAGCGCCTCTTCGTGCTTCCGCTTCTTCAGCACCGATTAGGGGATCAACACCTTCGGTTCCACCGTCCGTCGGGTGATAGTAGCAACCGTTGCATGTTTCCGCAATCACGATCTCTCCCTGGTCTGATTGTGTGATCCCGGCGTCTCTCTTCTTGCTCTGCTCGCTGGTCCGACCTGCCAGATAGACTATCAGAGCCAACAGGCCTCTATTTCTTCTAGTGAAGAACCCTCAACAGGCCTTTCCTTTTTTTGGATAGGGAAATCAGAAAGCAGGTGCTGATGGACAGAAGGTTGATCATGTCATCTCGTAAGGGTGGCAAATGACGCCTTTGGTGTGATCATTGCCACCGACCAGGACACACGATTGATAAATGTTGGAGTCAACATGGTCGACCTCCCTGTGCTGCACAGATCGTCCAGAGTTCTGTCGCTCCTTCAGCTTCCACTTTATAGTTGCCACCAAATCCGACCCCACCGTCTTCCTATAATGACTTTTTGAAATGGTTTAAGGATCGAAAGGTCTCTGATTCTCCTGTTGCCGTTGCACTCACTGGTAATTCCTTTGCTGGCATCTCTCGCTCTTCGAGTTCTTGGGTTCTTGATTCTGGGGCTACCGATCATATCACTGGTAATAGATCATTTTTTTCTTCTCTCTCTACTTCTGGTTATTTACCCTTTGTCACCATGGCAAATGGTTCTCAAATTCAGTCCCAGGGTGTCAGTATTGTTCATCATTTTCTGTCTCTTTCTATTCATAATGTTTTTTATGTTCTCGGTGCTTTCTTTAATTTATTATCAATTAGTCAACTTACTCGGTCTCTTGATTGTGTCATCTCGTTTACTGAATCTTCTGTTTCCTTACAGGACCGGAGTACGGGGAGAATAATTTGATTCGGATATGAGTCTCATGGCCTATATCGACTTCAACAGTCCTCTCTTGTTGGTTCAGCGGCGGCATCTTCCCTTCTTATTCATGCTCAGTTAGAACATCCTGGTCTTGATAAGTTGAAACAATTACATCCTGGTCTTTCTTATTTAAATTCTTTGTCTTGTGAATCATGTCAATTAGGAAAACATGTTCGTAGTTCTTTTTCTTCTCGCACTGTGAGTCGGGCTACGTCACCTTTTGCTTTGGTTCATTCCGATGTTTGGGGTCCGAGTCATGTTTCTTCTACATTGGGGTCACGATATTTTGTTACCTTTATAGATGATTTTTTTGTTGTACTTGGTTATATCTGATGAAGGATCGTTCGGAGTTATTTTTTCTTTTTCAATTTTTTTCTATGAAATTAAAACTCAATTTAGTATTTCTCTTTGAACTTTACAGAGTGATAATGCATGTGAGTATCTATCTGCTCCATTTCAGACCTTCTTGGCATCTCATAGTGTGTTGCATCGGATGTCTTGTCCTCATACCTCTCAATAGAATGGAGTTGTTGAACGCAAGAATTGCCATCTTTTTGAGACCACCCGGATTCTTCTTCTCCATTCTCATGTTTCTTTTCAGTTTTGGGGTGACGCTATACTTATTGCGTGCTATCTCATCAATCGTATGCCTTTCTTCACTTTACAAGGTCAAATGCCTCATTATATTTTTTATCCTCATCAGTCTCTTCATCCTTTACCATCTAAGGTCTTTGGTTCTATATGTTTTACTCATGCTCTCGATTCTGACATTGATAAACTCTCTCCTCAGTCTCAGAAATTTTTTTACAATACCTAATTTTTTTT
>NC_133868.1:14051087-14105113 GCF_044706935.1 Curcuma longa
TTGGGCTCCATCAAATCACCTCGGTCGACATGATCAAGGGAGAGCATATGATGATTTGGATGCTTGATCGATACATTGCTCTAGAGAACTCTCAATAACAATGATTTTTAATCAGTTCCCTAGGCACCACTTCTAGCATTTTCATGACCACCCACTATGGAAGAGAGACTAACATAGTTAGAGGAGACGGTAGAAGTTTGGCATGTTAGGTGGGAAATCTCAACTTTTTACGAGGTCTGAGAAGGGTTTAAATCATTTCAACACCAACAATAGGAGATGTGTGATTTGATGTGATCATGGCATAAGAGCTTGATTATTATTATCTGCATACTTATCAAAATTTTCCAATTATTTGTACATTTATTTTATTAATGCTTAAATATTTGCTTATTTTATCTTTTCACTCATATTTCCATATTTAGATAGATTAATTTATATTAGTTTTAAATTTTTAAAAATGTTAAAATTGATTTTTTAAATTTGTATTTTTAAAACATCACCCTAAGCCGCTCCCTTCCTTAGTTCATTTTTGATATGTGGCAAAGAGGGAGTAAACCTTAAGGTCATTTTTGATGTGTGCCAAAGTGGGTGTGCTTAATGTATAAAGTTAGATTTTTTTCTTTCAAAAAGGAGTCAAGTATTTTTTTTAAATGGATATTTGTTTTGATCAAACTAGTGTTTTGATGTATGATAAAGGGTTTAAAGTTTGCTATTATGTAATCTAACATAGGTCTCAAGTATGGAAAAAGAGCAAAATGAGTTGAGGTGACTGAACTTTTGGCAAACTAGGTGAAATCCAAATGGGTTAGGTAGATTGGACATTTGGCAAGAATAAAATGTCCTGGGTAGGTCAGGGAAGACTAGATACCAAACAAGTAGGAAGCTTTGGTAGGTTAAGAAAGATCAGATATCAAACATGTAAGAAGTCCTAATAGGTCGAGGACGATTGCATACAGGGGACCTTTTGACAAAGAAGGTTGTGAGAGAGCATCTTGTAATCTTGGGATGAGGGTAGTCTCTTACAACATTAGTGATTAACTTACCAAGAAATTAATAGGAGTTTTAAAGTCAAAGTCGAACAGCTAGTTGATCAGAATCAACTGAGTTGTGAATAGTTGCTCCACTTGATTTGACTTCTTAAGCCATGATCTAATGAATCAATATTATCACTATTTAATTATTACTCACTATTATTTTATGTACTTCAAATATTCTATATTTGACTATTAATATTTAGGAAAAAAATAGAATATTGGTCAATATAGATTACAGAACTTAGTGGACCACAGTGAAAGTCTATTAATTTCTCTAGAAGAAACTATGTAATTATGATTTGGTCGATTAGATGGTGACAGGTAGTCGATCAGAAGTCAAAGTAAGCAAAGATTAGTTACAGGATAGAAGCTCCACAGACTTAGTCGACCACATGAAAAGTACTTGTCGACCACATGCTCATATGATACGGCTTAGACATAGTTAGTGATAAGGATCATAGCTCGAAGTTTATCCAAGTTGGTCCGCTACATGAACAGTAATGGTTGACTAAGTGTCCAATCAGCAACTGACAAAGCAAGTAGATAAAACTTTATCAATGAAGTCTATCTAGATTAGTTGATCAAAATGTATAGATGATACAGTTAGCAGCTAAACTAGATAAAGCGATGTATGTGGCAGCTGATCTAGTTGACCAGAATCTGGAATGTGATCCACCAAATGAGTTGGTCGACTAGAATGGTAAAATTAGTCAACTAGGATTAAGATAACTTTTGCTGCATTTAGCGATTAAATATTTTTATCAAGGCAAATTTTGTAAAGGTTTCTTCGTCACCAAAAGATTTTTAGAAAGGAGAAAGTATAGTGAGATTTTGATGAGTGATGCACTTAATGAATCATAGGTCGTGGAATAGGAATTTGGGGTTACCAAATCATGTTAAATTACTGTGTCATTTCCTTTATTGCTTTTAACCTTAGCTCATTATTTTTAAAATCTTGATTAATTTCAAAATTAAGCTTGATCTTAAAAAAAAAGAGCAGCCCGGTGCACGATGTTTTTGCCAATGCGGGTCCCAGGGAAGGGTCTATTGTACACAGCCTTACCTTGTATACGAGGTCACACGGCAACAACTTTACCGTTGCAGCAATACTCTCCTTCAACTTTAAGCTTGATCTTGGAAATCCAAAATTATATTCTCATGCATATCTAATAAGTTTTTAAAATACTTAAATTCAAACCCATTTTTGGCGTTCATCTCGATCCTACAATTAATTTAGCATGAAAATTTTAACAACTTTTATGCTATAAAATATGAATAATTCATTTATTTATGAGGTTTGAAAGTTTATTCTATTAGTGTTTGAAGTTTGAACTAGATTTGCATTCTCTTCAACCATATTTCTAATTCAGTAAGATAAAGAACTAATTTCATGGTCCGAAATACTAGATTAAACACAAGAATAAGTTTACCTTGATACAACTATTCAAAGAATTGGAAAGCCTATGTTGTGCAACTGTGGGCTTGGTAACACACTTAACATCATATTTTGTAGGCAAACTGCCAATTTTTGAGTCAGTTTGGTCAAGTCAGATAGGAACAATCACATCACGATTCTTACAGTGTCCTTGTTATACAACAAATCAAATGCACTATAAAGGAAATATGTCAGTGTCCTCTTTTTTACAAGATTGGATGGACAAAATCTAAGGAATTTTGATACTACTGTTTGACTTCATCGTTCAATATATGCTGAGAAGAGCTGTAGTTTCTGAACATTTTCAGATGCCTCGTGTACTAAATTTCACATATTGAGCACTGTCATTTTAGGTTAGTGGAACCTCTTTGATAATTGTTAGTCATTCTTGTTTGTGTTCATCTGATTTGACTTGGTGCGACCATTTATCAGAGACAGTAACTTTTGAAGTGAGAAAGTTCAAGAAAATATTCAGATGTTTCCTTTTGCTAGTCATACAACACTCCAACAGAAAGCCTTAGATTATTATCTGCAATAGTGTATATGAATTTCTAATGTTGTCTTGGTTTTTTGTTCTGGAAGCATGATCTCAGATTTACTATGCTAGAAAATATGCTTTCCACAGTCTTCTGTTTTTAATTGAATTTTATTAAAATGACAGATATGTTCTTAAGTGGGAATCCAGGAACATAATTGCCCTGAGCACTGCAATCCAGGATTGGCTTACATCAAGTGAGTCTTCAGAATTCAGCAACTTTAGCTTTTATTGCATAAGTCTTCTTTCTTAAAATTTACCATTGCTGATGCAGGGATAGCGATGGGGTTGATGAAACAAGGTGCAATGATGACTGTGCTAAGCTCTCTTTTAATTGCACTAGCATGGCCAGCTACCTTAATTGCAGCTACAGATTTTATTGATAGCAAGTGGTCAATTGCTATTGATAGGTACATGTAGAAAATATCAGTTACATTAACTAGTAGATAATTGGATGTTTTATGCTGAGATAAGCTACCTGAACTGATATACAAGGAAACACTCAAGTTAGAACTGTATTTTGATTTGCATAGAAATTTGTTTCACTGTGAAAAGATTATTTTGTGGTGATACATAAATTTTGTATGCAAGAGAGGAACAAATCTATTTTCCTGTTGCATATAGTATCCGAGTTTGAACTTAATCATACCAGAATTATAGACAGGTTAAATACTTTTTATCAATCTCATCAGTAAATTTTCATTATTGTAATTTGTAAGAAACTACTCATGAGAAATGATTTATCGTCTATTGCTTATTTTTAGGTCGGATAAAGCAGGAAAGCTTCTAGCTGAAGTGTTGTTAAAAGGATTGCAGGGAAATAGGCAAGATTATAACTTAACCAGAGAGTTTCCTCCAGTTAACTGATCTCAGATAATTCTTTTGTCCACTTGATTGCCCAGGCCAGTCACACTTGTTGGCTTTTCATTAGGAGCTCGCGTTGTATACAAGTGCTTGCAGACACTGGCCACATACGAAGATAATGGTGCAATGATACTTCTGTTTTCTTGTTTTCCTATCCTTTTTTTATTAACTCATTCAATCTGATCTACTTATAACTGATCAGAGGGAATTATAGAAAGAGTTGTCCTTCTTGGCGCACCTGTATCAGTCAAAGGTGAGCAATGGGATATTGCAAGAAAGGTATGACCATCAATATGTGTATATATATATATATATTTGATTCCTTATTGTTGTATGAAGAATTTTCTTCTCATTTGGTGTTTTCTTGTGCATTATATTGCTAGGAATAAACCATACATGGATTGATATATATAAAATCTTCAAGTAATTATAGCTAAGGATTGCATATGCATCATGGTATGTCATACATGCCTATGATTAATTGATGGAATGTTAGATGTGTGCTTTTCATACAAAAGACAAACTTGTTCTTGTGGTATATGGTGGCGATGTGAAATTCGTTGATTATACCAATGGGCGCATTAGAACTGAAAGAATTTAATAAATTCACAAATCCAATATCTCCCTACTTTGGATACAATTGTAGCTTTGTCATTTTAAACATCACAATCACCTTTTAAAGTACCAATAGCCATGGATTAAGACCTTGAACAGTGTTAGTTGGCACAACTAAGATTTTTCATTCTGTTCGCATTGAGATGTTGAACGATGTCAACTTCAACACTGACACTGTGGTCTCCTTGACCTCGTGATCCATCCTCCACTCAACCAATCTCCTTGAGAGCTTCACGTGGCATTCCATTCTCCATCCTACAGATCTCCTCAGAATCTCCTTGGTCATGCAATCCATCCTCCACACAACTATTCTCCTCAGCCTAGCAAGGGTGAGACTCGAATTTCGCTGGCTTCATGATCTCCTTAACCCTTATTCATCCATGCTACTAGACAACATTGAAGCCTTCTTGCTTCTTCACAAGAGGGCGATTGAAGCTTTATTTGGAACAGTGGCTAATGTCAAGGCTTCTCACCTCTAGTCTTTATGTGAGCTCCTCTTCATCCTCTTCTTTTTTCTCCTCATTGGAGCCACCAACACCATACTATCAGCACAGTTGGAATAACACAAAACAATCTTAGTTTGGCTGAGGACTTACATGTATTCCCTTGGTCTCTATCCTACAAAGAAGCTCCCTCAAAATTTATGATGGGAATAATAAGAAATTATGACAATGAGAAAATCACTTGAGGATTTCTTTCATAGTACTTGATAAAATAGTGGTTTACACAAACAAACTACTTGCTATTAGATTTTGAATAATAACACCATATTTTAGAATTGATAGAAATGAAAATAATTATTCTTAGGAAATGAGATAATTATTCCTAGGAAATGCAATAGATTAATCAAAATGGAACAAGAATATATTTAGCTTAGTTTAGTTGATGCAATAAAATAATATAGGAGTAGAATAAGAATATGAAGTTCCATTCTCATTTGTATTTATGGTTTGTGGAAGTTGTGTGATTAATTGACAAGTAGTCTCCATAATACTAAAATGTGCCAAGAAATATATTTGTTGTCCTTCATATGCTTCATTCTTTTGATCTATATTGTTATCCATCCCCTAGCTTGTTCATTTCACCTAACCCACTTGGCCACAACACTAAGTGGAGTTGAAGATGGTTAAAGGCTATAAAAGGAGGACCTTCAACGATTAAGTCTTAATCTTTTTCTTTTAGCTTCCATTTATACTCATCTTGTAAAAAAGATTATAAGAGGTTTCTCTACTCAGGAAGAAGCTTGTAAAGGAGAAAGGTTAGTGGGCTTTCAGTAGTGAGCCACTAAGGAGTTATAGGTCATAGAGTAGGGAGTAGGAATGAGGATTGAACCATGTCATGTCCAAGTGTTAGCGTTTATTTTCTTGTTGTATCCATTTTAGCTTCATTAATTGTTTTGGTTAACCTTGCTAAACTATTACCAAGAGCACAAGTATTAGTTATAGATCAAGTACTATTCACCCCCTCTAACCATTCAACCACTTAACCTACTAATCCTAATAATATCAAACTCTTCGGTAATCTCGTTTCTCTCCTTGGTTTTAATTGGGGAGAGTGGTTTTTCTCTCCTTGGTTTTAACTATTTCCCTTGAGGAGAGTGCAAGATTATTTTTCGTTGAGAGATTCTTAGTTTTTGGGGTCAACCTTATAAGCTTTTGAAAATCTAATTGGTCTGGGTCAAGGTTTTAGTCATGAGGAAATCCTATCCATTTGAGTCAAAGTTTAATCTCTGTGAGATGGCATCCTCAATTTGTTGATGTTTACTCCTTTGTCTCGTTTAAACTGGATGATCTAGTGGATTTTGATTATAGGGTTGCATACCCTATTATAGGTTGTGAAATAGGAATGATTTCTCTAAAGCATGTTATATGTTAACATTGTTTCTTTTATTCCTTTCACATTTCCTTATGCATTTCATTTTCTTTGGCTATCACGATATATAAATTGACATGTGTAGACTCTTTGAACTAATCTTTCTATTTGAGTTGTGTTTAAACTTGAAATTTTTTAGCCATCTATTCACCCTTGCTCTAGTTGAGCTATTTGATCGTACACATTTCTTGTTAAGCTTCTTTATCATCCACGTCTGTCGTTCTTGAGAATTTTATTTCTTGTTAAAATTCAAATCGAGCAATCTAGTCACTTCCCTATTCATTGCTTTTTGGTGGGCAAGTTACATGTTGCTAGGTGTATTTGTTGCTCAACAATGTCCTTTGGAATTCTAGTTATATTTTTCACAATTTAAGGAAAAATATCTTTAAAGTTACATAGTTGCAATAAACCCTCACACCTCAACCTTCTTTAGTTTATAGCTCCTAACTTTTTATTTACTCCTTTAAATCCGTTCTCCTTGGATGCAATAGCTAGTTTTCTCAAAGGTTGAAGTTAGACTACTCCACCTCTATTATAAACCTATAACTACTTATTTGATTGGATCAACTCAAACTGCACTTATCTCTTTGAGTTACTTGGCTTCTCGAACCGGATCAATGTGAGATTTGAATCCCTATTTTGGTACAATCCTCATAATCAAGGGATCACTCTTCTCTCCGATCGGGGTGGGATTTGACCTATCAAAAAACTTTATTGTTCTTGGCAGAGATTGAGTTCCTCTCACCGGTCCGAATTAAATGGATATTTTGGTATTCTAGGTCTCCTTGTTATTATTCTTAGCCGCGGGATCGAGCTCCTCTTGTCGGTCACAATGAAATGGATATTCTGACATTCTTGTCATTCTTATTATTAGCTTCACGATCGAGGGATCGAGTTCTTTTCCTCGGTCGGGGTAGAATTGGACGTCTGATATTCTTAACATTCTATTGGTATTCTTGGCCTTCTTATTATTATCCTCTCGACAAAGGGATCGAGCTTCTCTCCCTGGTCGAGAGAGGATTAAAATTCGGGTATTATGGGCATCCGTACTACTATTTTCCTCAAATTAAGGGGTCGAGTTTCTCTCCTCGATCAGGATAGGATTGGATATTTGATATTCTTGGCATTCTATTAGTATCTTTGGCCTTTTATTATCATCCCCTCGACGAAGGGATTGAGCTCCTCTCTCCGGTTGAGGTAGGATCAGAATTCAGGCTACTCATTCTGGGCATCCATACTTTCTCTCTGACCTCGACCTCTGACAATCCCTGATAAAAAACTACCCCAACGAGACTGCCTACCTCGAAAGCGACATCGGGCTAATGTCCAGACAGCGTCAAGAGTACGGTTGTCGCCCTTAATGCAACGTCTCGCTCGTGCAGCTAGCCAACAGGTGATGCCTTGCTCATGTGGTCGTCCACACAACCTGCCTAGGGGTTGTGTGACAACTTATGTGGGCCTTTCATCTTTGCAACTATATAAGGTTCCGCGAAGGTAAGTGAATGTATGATTTTCTTCTCACACGTGAGGATTATTCTTCTTTGTGCTCATACGTTCTCTCGCGCATGCCCGTGAGCCTTCCCTTTTGGCCCGTTGTTGACTTGACTGTCGGAGCGGTCACACTGACAACATTGGTCCCCGACTGACGTGCTTCAATTCTCAAGATACAAGTAGTGAATACACTGGAGAACTGATGGTTAGTGTGTTTTGTTTTTATTTATTTTTTATTTTATTTATCACGCACTTCATTCAAAATTATAATTTATAAATTAACCACAACCCCTAATTTTCACTCAGATAGTATAGTAGAGGTTCGAGTCGTCTTTCTCGTGGAATCAATGATAGAGAGTTGTATTAGATAACATGCCAAGGAGTTTTTATTATTAACATTACTGAACAAACTCATCCTAATTATTCACAATATCACTTTATTAACAATTCAATATTACAATTCACTAATGAATTTAACATCTAAGTATTCAACTATATAAAATTAATTAATGAACAACTCTACATAATTCACAAATCAATACATATCTTACATCCTAATTACAGATTCATACAAACAATAATTAAATTTACAATCTCACCCTCAATTAACACAATTACAATTAAATCCAAACATTTGACACAATTACATTAAAATTCACATTTTCACAAATTTACAATTTATGCAACTAACCATTTGCAACTTAATCGAAGTTATCTAACATCCAATTCACTTAAACCAAATCCACATTCAAGTACTATAATTCAATTCCATTTCTATTAACTTCAAAACAAGCAACAAACATGTTCCATTATCAAACAACTTCAAACAACGCAACTTAAATTCATTTTCAAACCAATTAACATGAACCGGTTTAATTACCAATAATTATTCAAAATACAATACAAGAGGTGCTCAATTCAACATTATAAACAAATACATATGTTCCATTCAACAACATTTTAAACAAGAATAACTTGTTCAATCACCACAACATCAACCAATAAGCATTTCCATTACCAACAACATCAAACAACAAAGCTTAAGCAACCCTAATTCAATACTATGTCTTATAGCTTCAAAACAACAAACAATCCATTTCATTGTCACAAATGTAAAAACAAGAACAACTTCATTTATAAAAGCTCAAACGAACAATATATGATCAATTCTAACTAATCTTAAATCAAGAACAGGTTCAACTATCCTCAACACAAGAATAAGACAACGAATCAAACAGGGGGTTTTGAATCAATAATTCGATCAGAAACAAGAAGCTTGTCTTCAATGCAAAATTCAAAATCTAGGGTTACGGATCTACCCGGTTTGAACACATAATAGAGACATTGGTAAGCCCTTCAATTGATTCACGCCAATGGGAATGGAGAATCTCGTCGGAGCTGGACCACTCCGGCGGGAGTTGATCAGAGAAGACAAGAGTCAAACGCTGTCTTCTTCCCTAATCCCTTGCCGCAACCATGGGAAGATCAGAAACAGAAAATGAAAATCCTTACATTGCATTCTCTAGTGGTTGAAGGGCAGTTGGAGCTGAATAGGTGTCCCTCGCGTTTGCGAACCACGTCGGTGAGGACAACTGCTGTTGAGCTCTGGTGGATGCGAGAAAGGGAGCTCACCGGAGCTGGACCACTATCGGCTGAGTCCCTATTTGACGAGAAACTACCGGCCACCACTCGTCGGAGCTGGATCACTCTCGGCGGACGCTACGTGACCGGAGGGGGTAAAGAAGCTGTCGCCAGAGTTGAACCACTTCGGCGAGATCTCCTGCACTGTCATCATCGATCGTCGTTGATACCGCCGCTACTCTGATGTCTAAGATCGAGAAGATCGGGGAAGCTCACGATGGAGATCGCGAGGAAGGAGGAAGAAAATCATGATTTGGGAAAAAACCTATTGCGCTGGCCGAGCCCCCCTTCCCCCCTTCTGCATGCAAGTGAACCGGATCAGCTTTTAAACCCCTTGAACTAACTAAACCGCTGAACCGGTTCGATTTTTTCCAAATTGGGCTTTTTCTTAGGCTTTTTGAATTGATTTTCTAGGCATGATTTCAAATCTTTGTAATTGGGCTTCTCCAGGTGAAATTGGGCTCGATTGAATTCTCCACAATTTATTATCTTCATCCTAATTTCTTGCAAAACCAAATACAACAAATTAATAACCATCAATTATCTCAAATCAATAAGAATTAAGATAAAGACCTCAAATAAATTCAAGCTAATGAAATATACTAGAAACCTAATTTAGGATACAAAAAAGAATCAAAACACTGCAATATAACTCTAAATTATTCTGTCGCAAATCCAATTATCAAGGACCTACCTCAACCACAGTCCTAGAGGTAGGAGAGGAGGAATCCGAGCGGGTGAAGGAGGACACCCTCAGTTTTGGTGGAATTCTATGATGTGCCATTTTGCACTAGCATGAAATCTATAAAATCTGGTCATTTCGGTAGCCTGAAATCAATAAATTCTTTTAGAACTCACGCATCTAGTTTTAGGTGTTGTTTTGGTAACTTCAAATCGATGATATCATACAAATTGTTAAATTTAGCATGGTTATGGCCTGCCATTCTGCATTTTACAGTCGCCTACACTGTTTCAGATGGTTGCTGGGAGATTTATAAATGTTTATTCCACAAATGACTGGATACTTGGAGTGGCTTTTCGTGCAAGGTATATGTAATTATTTGTGTCCAAAAGAACTTATAATGTGGCACCTGCTCATATGCTTCGTTTCAGTTTGTTGACCCAAGGTTTGGCTGGAATACAACCCATTGATTCTCCTGGGATTGAAAATGTAATTGGCTCGCGCTCTTTATTTAATAAATTCTCTTCACTTTCTCATGTCTTGTGACAAAAATTAAATGTGTTTATATTTTGTTTAGATTGATGCTACTGATTACATTGACGGGCACTCATCATATCTTTGGACGACCCGACACATTCTGGAGCAACTTGAACTTGATACTTACTATCCGGTTTTCAGTCCTATCCCCTTGGATACTTACCAGGATATCAGAAATCAATCCAGTTAGACTTGTATGAATCCAGTGTGATCCAAAATTGTACAGACTGTACATTGTTACATTTTGTTGAATTGAATAAATTTAATATACCATATATTTCAATAAAATTTTGTGACTCATTTTGCTAAATTGTATATCAGATGAAGCATTATTGAATTTAAACATCATCAAATAACAAAAAAATTATCTTGTGGAAAAATCATCCAATTGTGTAGCGGTGAAGATGTTAGCATAGAAAAGGGAAGGATGGACATTGAAGAGGGAGATGATTGACATGTACCAAAGTAGGCACTAACTTTGACGGGTAGTGGCTATGAGATGGAGGTTAGGATTTACCTTTTTTTTTTACCAATCTCATCCCAAGCCTCCAAGCATGCTACATCCAATCAAAGGGCTCATAATTATGGAAAATTGCCTTTATGAGCTAATTAGTCCTTTAAAAGCCTTTTATGTTATTTGCTTTTAAAAATCATAAATTCCAATGGCTTTATCCTAAGCGCCTCTAGATTGATTGGAAATAATTCTATTTCACTACTTGGATAAAAGTTTGAGCAACCAATCTTTTGGCAATCGACTAGAAAACTTATCCACTTGACCACTATAAACAGCTTCCAATTTATTAGATATAGTTTTAATTGATTGGAGCTCAAACGAGAGATTTTATCATTTGAACCTATGTATTCAATTGATACTTGGGTTGATCAAAGCTCACCTTCAATCAATTTAATATGCTTGAAGATTCCAATTTCATGTGGCTTATATCTTCGTAAGTCAAAGTTGTTGGTGCAGAGAACACTATATAATCGAATCTAAATTTTGATATTAGGAAAGGTTTAGGGTTAAGTCATATTATGATTTAATAGTTTAGTTGAGTGTGCAGCTAGTTTAATCATGAAAGTTATAGTAGGTTAAGGTGATGAGGTACTAGGCTAGTGAAAGCCCCTAATAGATTAGGTGAATTGGATACTAGACGGGAAAGTCTTAGCAGATCAATGATACTAAGTATTAAAGTCTAGATGGGTCAAAGGACTGGACATTTGGTAAGGCGGAATAAGTGAAGGCGGAATAAGTCTAGATGGGTCAATGATACTAAGTATTAAGTCTCAGCAAGGATCGAATATCGAGCCAAAGAAAGACCTGACGGGTCAAGTGATTCGATGCTAAGCAGAGTAAGATCGAACATGTTTGGAGGACCAAATGTTTGGTAAAATGATAAGTGAAGGTAAGCCCATAGAGTGGAGAGGCTCTTCTAAAAAGAACGAGTAAGATTGAGTCCTTGTTATGGGGACAACCATTGGTGAAGATCCGACTAATCAGATTCTCAAGTAGAGATTAGACAGTTAAGTAGTCTAGGTTCTATAATTGTCATATTCTATGCTAACTTTATTTTATAGGGTTCGATATACCAAATGGGTTAATCGGTTGATCGAATGATTTGGTGGACTGAATATAAAGGTTTTGATAGATTGAATGCTGAGGTGTCACAAGATGTGACTTGGCAGCTGAGTTGTCCAAAGTGTTGATGTGACATTCACAGTGGATGAGGATAAAACTCGAATGACTAACGTGATATAAGATAAAGATTGCTTGGCTGATGTGACACATGACTCAGTCGAGAATAAACTCTGCGGCTTTGAGGTTACAATGATCGATTTCAAAGAGTTGAGGTGGCAAGCGGAGAGGCATGAATAGGATTTGGATCCCAATATGGTGGTATTCGGTAGATCGATCAAGCGGATCAGTAGACCGATAAATGCTTATAAAATAAGGCTTGACTTGAGACTTCGACATCAACTCTGAAACAACCTTTTGCTCTCGTCTTGTGCAAAAGCTCCAACACTGTGCTGCTGTGTTCCTTCAACAACGAAACTCAAGTCCTAATATCTCTTGTCAATATTATTTAATAATTGTCATCTCCTCTTCGCGCTTTCAATTCTAAAGAATTGTAAACTTGTAAGAGGCAAATCTATGCCTCTGAACAGTTGCTCAGAAAGAGATCGATAGTGAATTGCCTACTCAAAAGTGATCAACGATCGTTTTGGAATAACAACCGAAGGAAGGTTGTGAATCAACTAAAAATAAATTGTCTTTAATTTGTGTTTTTGTTTTATTATTCTACTGCATGTTTACTAAGTTTGAGAAAGAAAAGTTTTTTAATAAAAAGAGACACGCATTATTCACCCCACCTCCTCTCTAGCGCTCTCTTTGATCCTACAAAATCTATGAGATTTAGCTTAACTAATGACTACAACTAGGAGCATGTAGGTAGTTTAGTCGTACACATTATCCCGGATGATATTGTTAATTTGAGGGGTGTCCTAAGGCAATCGCCTTACGGTTATACTATTTATTGGATAAATAGCAATTCACTATTTGAGTGCACATTACATATGTATTTGATTGGATCTTAAACTCGAATACTAAATGTCCGCAATACAATTCATATAGCGTGAGAGAATTTGTGATTGGATCACAACTAGTGAGCATCTCTACACATGTAATTATGAATGTATTAAAATTATCCTTAGTCGAGGAATTGATGAGTATGGACGTCATCGATTCTGTCGAAACTAGCACGTTTTGAACTCCTTGGTTAGCCAAGCAGCTGATCTCACTACTATCGACATTAGATGTTGAGAGTTAAACGTGGATATTGGTTAAAGGTAACCAGTTCATTGGAGTGACCTACTTTGAGACTTCATATGATTCGATATTGTATGTCAATGAAGATCTCAGTGTAGCTTAAGTGTGAGTTTCCTTTGACTTGCGGTATTCAAGTCATCTTGGTCATGAAGACTTATACTTTGACATCTTAAGCAAGCATCTCCGAGAAAGTATAGACCCGAGATGATTGGGTATAAGTCAAAGTATCCGAAGGTGTTTGAATAGCCCACAGAGGATTCACCGCTCCTTGAAAAAGGAGACGTATACCTTGCGACCGCTTGTCAGAATTGTTACTAAAAGTCTTTAGCCAAAGCATCACATGTTAAGAGTACGGTACTCTTGGATACATATACAAGTAACTTGAATCCACAGGATAAAAAAGCAGCTTGGGCTAGGTGTGACGTAGTCAGCCTAGTAGGGACCGACACATAGACCATGTCCTGAACCAAGCGGATATAAGACGGTGAAAGGAACGAGGCACGATTCAGTGTAGCTGCTGAAGGGTTTAGAATTGTTCTGGAATTAAGCGTTGATTTTTTGATCAATTGGAGATCATGATATACTACTAGGTGTCACTCATGATCGTTCCGTAATTAATGATTAATTACGGACGACCAACATAACTGGGAACCTATTGGGTCGCACGCACAACAAGTTATCCGAAGGACTTAAAACGAGTTTGAGAGTTGGATTCTCAGAACGAGAGAAATAAAATTTGGTTACACTAGACAATGGACAAAATGATGGAACTCATCTTACGAAGATGAAAAGAACGAAACTGATTTCGTTTGATTTGATGGGCTCCCCGCAAGTATACGGGTTGTCGTCAAGTAATAAAAATATCGATCCACAGGGACCGTGGAATTACTTACTAGATTTAGCACAAAAAGGTGGAGAGAAAACTGAGCATGAGTTGTGTTGGGGGAGAAGGGAGTATTCTAGAGTACTTTATCCTAGAGCCGGAGAAAGGAATCGACTGTGACAATGGGTTGTGAAGCGATCCTAGGACTTCGGACTCCTCAGTGTATTGATTGATTGACTTGGATCCTCTACCTTTCCTCAATAATTGTTCAATTGTAGGGATGCTAACCAATATATCCAATTCGACCTCGTCAGGTATCCTCGGAATAAAGCATTGGTGTTCTTACGTCATCATTGTCGGTTTGAGATGGTTCTAGAAGCCCGGTTCAAGGCTTTCCTGTGTCACTCAGGCGCCCCGGAATACTAAAAGAACCCTATCCCCTGTCACAGGATATCTTTTTACGGACCTCTCCCCAACAATGAATGACCGCTAACTATCCCTCATAGAAACTAACTATGAATCAAGAAACCCCTCGGAAACTCGCCCGGTTCAAGGCTTTCTTCCTGTCACGAAGCGCCCCGGTGTACGGCCTAATGATTCCTCAATTCACAATTAATCCCTACCCTCATGGATTCATACACACACATTTTATCATTCATCACACAAGCACAAATCCACAAAGCAATAGACAATTAAATCATTGAAATCGGTAGATTAACAAATCCAAAGTACAACCATCCAATACATCTGATTTATCCTACATCCTAGAATCTAGGGAACTACTCCATATCGTGGAGGTTACAATGCAAAGGAAAGAAAGAGTACATCCTACTCCGAAGATACAACAATGAAATGCAGGAAATAGGACTTATCGTTCTTCCTCGGACTGCAATCTCCACGTAGATGAGATGTGGATGGAATGGAGCAGCCGGATCGGTGGATGGATCGTCGAATCTTGCTCCGAAACAGGCGTCGGTGGCTCTAGAACAGCTCCGGTGGCTCTCCAAGGTCTCCCCCCTTTGCTAGGTCTCTAAGAGGACCTATTTATAGGCAGTCCCCGAGTCAGGCACGCCCCCGCTCACACGGCCGTGCCTGGGAGGCACGGTCCCGTGTGGGCACAGTCACTGGATGAGACACGGCCGTGCCTCTCAGGCACGGCCGGATGCAGTCACGCTTCTGTTCAGGGGCACGGCCGTGCCTCTGAGGCACGGTCCAGAAGAGCTGGGTCTCTGTTTGAAGGCACGGTCGTGCCTGTGAGGCACGGCCGAAGCCTGTCTCTTCTCATTTTGCTGGACACGGCCGTGTCTGTGTGGCACGGCCAGCTGCAGGGACTCCTCTGTTTTGACACACGGCCGTGCCTTTTAGGCACGGCCAACAGCAGTTGCTTCTCTCTGATTGGAAACACGGCCGTGCCTGTGAGGCACGGCCACGCCTCGGCTGGCTTCTGTTTTGAAACACGGCCGTGTCTGGTAGACACGGCCTCTTCTGCTGCTGATGGGGATGTTGGCACGGCCGTGCCAGTGAGGCACGGCCAAGGCTTGTTGATCTTCTGTTTGTGCACACGCCCGTGCCCTGTGAAGCACGGCCTGGAAGCTGAATAGACACGGCCGTGCCTATGAGGCACGGCCCTGTCTTGCCTTGTCTTCAATGGTAACTCCGATTTGCCCGATTTTGCTCCAAATTCCATCCTGAAACAAGTAAAAACAAGAGCAGATCTCCGAACTAGGAAATGCAAGATATATGCCTAAATGCACGGATAAGGGATGCAATGCACACAAGATATAACAATAAACTCAGAAAGATGTGCAAATAAAGTATAAATACGAATATGAACCCTATGCACATCATAATAAATGAAAATGCAATTACTATCCTAATGATTATGAGTTAAACCAAAGTGTCAAATAAACCTAAGTTTCAATTCAAATTTCTATCCAAAACCCTAAACCTTAATTGTTTAAATTGGAACTTAAACCTAAATGTGATCTTATCGGATGTCAATGCTATTGATGCAAGCAAATGAAAACAATTCAAGTGAACTGTGCTTAGACTAGATAACTAAATCCTAAGGTGCAAACAAACCTTCAACCCTAGCTAACCTAAACCTGATAAAGCTGAATTTGCTTGGCACGGAACAGTGCCAAGGAGAGTGCACAGTGACAGGAATTCAACAGTTGTAATGCAAGGATTTGAGGCTAATCACTAGATTGAATCCAAACAACTAAACCAACATTAACTACATGAAATGCATTCAAAGATAGGTAAATTCGTTAACTACAATCTGAATCAGAAGTTCCAAAATCGAAAATGCAGAAACAAGCAGTATCAGACAGTATCAGAAAACACTAAAAACAGTAATTTCATCCTTCTCCCTTATCTTGCTTCAAATCCCCTTCAGCTGGTTGTCAATCAGCCTTTGAATCCAATTTGAGCTTGAAATCGGTCGTTCTGTGGGTTGCTCGTTGCCAGCAACACGAAATCAGCCGGAAAAACCCTTCCCAGCCAAGAACAGATTGCCGCACAGCGAGATTGAAGATGCAAACTGGATTTTCTGTATTCTTCGTGCTCCGATCAGATTGATGGTGATAGAGGGAAACTTCACGATCCTAGGAGAACCCCTCGAAGGATGCGCGAAGTCAGATTGTGCTGTGATGGGTCGGAACACGCGGAAAACAGAGGTTGTGGCCGGCGCAGAAACCCTCTCCGTCGCTCAACTCCAGCTGCCGGAAAACACCCAATCAGCCGGCTTCGTACTCTTCGTGGATCAAGGAACTCAATGGAACAGGTTTGGGAGGAAATGGACACGCCGTTTGGTACGTCGCCGAGCAGGGCAGGCGCGCGGCGGGGGAACGAATAACAGTAGCCGCTTCGTAATCGATTAAACTTGTGTATATATAGTTGAGGGTTGATTAATCACTGAATCCTGGCCGTCCGTTTTGAATTCGATGATCTGGACTTGATCTAGGCTTTTAGGGCAGCTTAGGACTTCCCAAAAATTTGAGAGATCTTCATCAGCTCGATCTAGGTCATGTCTTCCATGTTGGCTTGGTCAATTTGGGCAGATTAACTCGATTTGATTGCGATTGAACTCGAACTTAACCCGATTTAGCCCTAAAATCAAATAAATTCAATTAATGTAAAATTTGCCATTAAATCATAGAAATTATAATAAAATCTTCAATTATACCACATGACACAAATATAATCAGATTAATTCATTTAACGATTATTTTCATGTAAAAATCCAGAATTGAATTGATTAAAAATTGCATAAAAACCTTGACTCATCAGTTGCCCTAACAGTCTGTTTCTGGTAGTGTGGGAAAGGATGCAATCCGTCTTTGTTCGGGCATGTGGACGAATGCAATACTAGTCACCAAACTTACGAAGTTTCTAAAGAACGTTCCATCATTAAGTCGGAACAGTTCTGACCTATCTGTCCTAATCGGCAGTCAAAGGTTAACCACCGATAACTACATCGAGAATATGATTCTCAATGATAGTTAGAAAGCTCCGGAATGATCGTGACAAACGTTGTTGCGTAGTTTCCGGAATAAGGCTTCTCTCAATTCGATCGTCATCGATCATCGACTAGTACCGAAGACGATGATGCGACTCGTGGCTTCTGAAGCAGTCCAGACGGGAGCTTGGAGTGGATCACCAGTAGAGGCGGGACTCCAACGAGAACCGCTCGATTGATGTCAACACGGCTCAACATCATCATCGTGAGGTACACGTTTAGAATAATTTTATTCTATAAATTTAATTATGCGAGTAGAATAATTTTATTCTGTAAAATTTTAATTTTCTGTCATGTCTTGTACTTGTTAATACCTGCTATGCATACGTGTGTTATGATAATAATTACTTTTAATTATTTGTATATTTCTGCTGCACACATTTACGAAACGTATTAACACGTGCATTCACTGAGACAATCCCAACAGATATTTCCTAAAAGTGCAAACCCTCACTCATGATCTCTTATAGCCCTTGTGCCTTTAGGTCTTCAGCTTTGTTGATTCTTTATTACTTTGAGTTCACCTCACGTCAAACCTAGTCAAACCCTTAGTCCCTAATGTACCAGAATCTTAGTTGTTTTGTATCATTCTCCTCTGATCACCTTCAAGTTCACCTTATTACATAACTTGATGGAGACTTAGATGGAGATCGAGTTGGCCAAGCAAGCTAAGGATGAGAATCAAGCTAAGGCCTTGATGACCCATTACATATTTATGAAGCCCCCGGTTACAAGGAGTAGAGCTAAAAAAAATGAAAGAAATAATTAATGAGTTGATTGAAAACGACAAGGCCAAAGTTGTAGTTAAACTAGATTTGGACAAAGCAAGTCTTATAGCCTAGTTAATCTAATTGAAGTTTTAGATGAGCTTAATTAGTTACTTAAGTTTCATTTATATATAGTGGGGACAATTTTAATATGTAGGCCTTAATTTTACTTTTATTTGTGTTGTAATGAAGACTTAAACTCAAACTAGCTAACTAATCCACATAAGCTTTTCTTAAATGGGTTTACTTTAGGCCTATTAGGGTTTTATGTCATCTTGTAACTATAAACATGGGATGGTGTCCACACATTTATCTATGATTTGTTTTCAATAACAAGCATGGTGAGACTCTCACTTGTTGAAACTTTATTGAGTTAGAACTTATCAAAGCAACTCCTTGTGGAGTTCTTCAAATCATCAAACTAAATACCATAAATTGTGTTAGTCTTCTATCTGATATACCTCAAGTTCATGCTTTATTGAGCATTATTAGATCTATGTTCTATCTTCTAAGTTTAGACTTTCCTTATTTTCTACCTTCATATTACGAGCATTTAGTAAATGAGTTTAAGATCCAATCGAACACATAGAGAATGTGCACTTAAATAATAAATTATTATTTATCTAATAAAAAGTATAACCATAAGGTGGATTGGCTTAGGACACCTTGTTGGGTTGCAAAGGTGCAAACATAGTCCCACATCTAAAACACATGGAAAAGATCATGGGTTTAAAAGGATGAAAGATATCTCCATTGGCATGAGGCCTTTTGGGGAGAGCCCAAGAACAAAACCATGAGGGTTTAGGCCCAAAGTGGACAATATCATGCTATTATGGAGATGTGGACATTCTTTAGACCCTACAATTGGTATCAGAGCGAGGCCGCTCTTCACCAGACTAACCGCCGATGAGCCATGATCCGGATCTAACCATGTGGGTTGAACCTTAAAAACAAAGGAAGTGGGGGCTCTCGTGTTTGAATCAAGAGGACCAGACACCGAGCAGGAAGTCCTAGTAGGTCGGGTAGACCGAGGGGCATGAAGTCTGATTGCGGCTGGGCAAGAAGTCCTAGTAGGTCGGGTGGACCGAGGGGCAGGAAGTCCTGGTTACGGCTGGGCAGGAAGTCCTAGTAGGTCGGGTAGACCGAGGGACAGGAAGTCCTGGTTGCAGCTGGGCAGGAAGTCCTAGTAGGTCAGGGTGGACCGAGGGGCAGAAAATCCTGGTGGGTCGAGGATTCAGACATCAAACGGAGGCTTTCCGTTTGAGGGAGGCCTGTGGTCCTTTGTTTGAGGGGGGGATTGTTGGGTTGCAAAGGTGCAAACATAGTCCCACATCTAAAACACATGGAAAAGATCATGGGTTTAAAAGGATGAAAGATATCTCCATTGACATGAGGCCTTTTGGGGAGAACCCAAGAACAAAACCATGAGGGTTTAGGCCCAAAGTGGACAATATCATGCTATTGTGGAGATGTGGACATTCTTTAGACCCTACACACCTCTCAAATATAATAACTTCTCGCAAGGCTGTGGAATGTCGTCATCGTTTGTTGGAAGTGTGAACCCAGTCTGAATCACAATCCACATCTCCACCTATGTTTTGAAGTGATACTCTATCCTCCCCTTCCAATAAAAGAAATCTTCTCTGAAAAATAGTGGGGGTCTAGTAGTGCTATAGCTTCTTACTGGGTCATTTAACTTGCATAAGAATAAACAAGAAAGAATGTACCAAGATTTGATTTTGAATTAGTAGTGCGGAAAAAATAAAACACAAAAAATAGAGTGAAAAAATTCGAATAATCTCAATTAGTGGTTGCACTAAATTTGTGCACCACTCGCTCTAATATCAATTATAGGATCGAGTTAGAGCGCTAGAGGTGGGTGAATAACGCTTTATTACTTTTTCACTCGTTTGGAAAACTTTGCGTAAATCATATTGCAAAAATAGTAAGTGCAGGGGAAAATAAAAGATACGTATGCTTTTATTTACTTGGTTCACAGCCACAGGCTACTACTCAAAATATGTTAGGAACGGTAAACCCTTACTGTTCTAAAAAGTTAAGTACAAAAGTAACAATATAAATATTAACGGCTTAAAAGGTTAGAATTGAAGTATAGATGTCGGTGCAGCTTCTCAGCATTACGACAACGTATTGAATTGGTTGTTTGCGCGCAAGAAGCCGTCGTAGTAGCGTATTAAGTGATTCCTAGAGTTTCCCCTCTCAGCTGCTTATAAAGGTCGATCCGGACTCCTAGAAGTCCTTTCGGGCGCCTCCACGTCATCCCGTCGATCTGCTTCCGACGCTCGGCATCTTTCAGACGCTTGTATTCCTTCTGGATGCTTGGATGTTGTGGAGGTTGTCGAATCAACTTTGACTCCGCAATGCTTTATCCTTTTTCGGGCGCCTGGAGTCTCGCCGGGTAGACCCGACCACGGGCCGGGTCCAGCCCGGACTCGGCCTGGGTCAACGGGCCCGGTTACCCGTTGACCCGGTTAGCCGGGCCAAACTGTAACTGGCCCGGCAGGATGCCGGGCCAGTTAAGGTTCAGCCCATTTGGAATCGGTGAACCGCCAGTTAACCGGCGGGTTGAACCGGCGGTTCAAGTATTTTTTGGGGGGGGGGGGGGTTTCCGTTGGAACCGGCGGTTCCAACGGTCCGAACCGCCGGTTCCAACGGCTCTGAACCGCCGGTTAACCAGCGGTTCAGAGCCGTTGGAGGGGTTTTTTTTATTTTATTTATTTTTTTTAATTCAACGGTTAGGATCATTTGACCGTTTTTTGATCAATGGCTATGATTTAGTGTCCGTTATGATCCAAATTCTATAAATAGGGAGTTCATTTCATCATTTTCACACACTTCTCTACTCTCTAACTCTCAATCTCTCATTCTCAACTTCGTAAGTTCGCGTTTCCGAGTTCCGACTCTATCTTTCGACTACAATGGAAGGAGGCCGTGGTGGAAGTTCTTCACATCGATCTCGGAGGGGAAAAGAAATAGCGCACGAGGATCCCATTCCCAACATTCAATCCACCGATGATGAGATCGAGGCCACCCAACACCTTCCGACGCCCGAAACACAAGGAAGTACTGAAGCAATTACTTCTAAGGTTCGGGATAATCCTCCTTTAAAATCTTCTATTTTTACTAAACATTTTGAGAAAGTCACTCTTCCATCGGGAGAAATGCGTGCAAAATGCAAGCATTGCAATGCTTCCTATAAATTCCAAGCCGACGGCGGCTATGGGTCGTTAAAACGACATGTAGAAACGAAGCACCCGACGGAATATGGACTCGACCTTTCTCAAACACAATTATCTAGATTTTCTAGCGGTAGTAGTACTGATTCTGGTTTATTTTTATATTCTGATAATAAATTAAGAGAGTCATTAGCTAAATTTGTTTCCGTAGAACATCTTTCTTTTAGTTTTGGATCTAAATGCACATTTGAAGATTTTTGTAAAGAATCTCTTAATCCATCTGCTAAACGTGTTCCTAGGACTACACTTACTCGTACAATTAAAAAATTAGTAAAATAAGGAAAAAAGAATTTAATTGATGAATTTAGTAAATTAAATAATAAAGTTTCTTTATGTTCCGATATTTGGAGTGATCATTGGCAAACTCATTCTTGCATGGGTGTAACTTATCATTGGATTGATAACTCTTGGATCCTCCAAAAAAGGTTAATAGCTTATAGAGTTTTTGATGAATTACATACTGCCCATAATATTGCACAATTATTATGTTTAATTTTAGAAGAATATGGATTAACTCATAAAATATTTTCAATATCATTAGATAATGCTATTTCTAATACCGCTTCTATAGATGAATTAAAATTTGTTTGTCAACCTGTTATTGGTGGTTTATTTTTTCATATTCGTTGTGTATGTCATGTTTTAAATTTATGTGTTCAAGACGGATTAAGACTTTTAGAAAATTATATTAAACCAATTAGAATTGCAATTTCATATTTATGGTCTCATCCATCTATGATGAAACAATGGGGTAGATTTTGTAGAGCTAATGGAATGAGACCTAAAAAATTTCCACGTGATGTACCAACACGTTGGAATTCCACATATCAATTATTACAAGATTCATTTCAATATAAAGATTTATTATGTTTATTTTTTGCAGAAAATAGTAATACTAATATATATTTATTTTCACAACAATGGAATATTTGTAGTATTATTTGTGAAATTTTAAAAGTATTTAATGATGCAACCGAACAACTTTCCGGTGTTTATTATCCCACTGCTCATTTAGTTTTAGTAAATTTTTGTAGTATAGTATTAATTTTAAATGAACATATCAATAATGAAGCTTTAACTTCTTGTATATTAGCTATGAAAACTAAATGGAAAAAATATTTTTATTTAATTCTGAAATTTATTTAGTTGCATTTGCTTTAGATCCTAGATTTAAATTAGAAGTTTTACAAGAAATGCTAACTTTATACTATGACGCTTTAATTCCTATTAAAGATCCTTCTTCTCCTGATCCAGCTAGTATTATATATATTATTAGAAATTATTTAAATGATATTTATAATCAATATTATGTGAAATATGGAATACAAACTAATATTTCTGAAACACAACAACAAACTATTAGTACTAATTTAAAACTTTCAAAAGCACAACTTTTATTAAAAGAACTGACGAAACGTCCACGAGGATCCTCAAGTTCCACACAGGAACTTGAGAATTATTTTACCACTTCTTTTGATTTTAGTGAAGCAGATAGTGAAGATTTCGATATTTTAAAGTAGTGGTCACAGAAGGCTCAAAGCTTTCCCGTTCTCTCTGTAATTGCCAAAGAAATTTTAGCATGTCCAGTGTCAACTGTTGCTGTGGAGCAGACATTCAGTGCCGGCGGCAACATACTAGATGAACGGCGATCAACTATGTCTCCCGACTCATTGGAAGCCCAAGCATTACTCGACGATTGGACCAGAGTCGAGAAAAGAATCCAAGGAATGCAACTTTCAGAAGACGAAGCCGAAGAATTTGATACGGAAGGAACGAATACAACGGGAGGAACGGGAGGGAATGGAAGTGAGTGATGTAAAAGGGTAAAATGTAAAAGAACTACGTGGGCTTTGATTCCCCTATACCCTAAGGGGATACGTAGGCAACTTAATAAGTGCAAGCCCTTTTTTTAATAAATTTTAAATTTTAAATTTTAAAATTTTTAATATAATAATCTCGAACCGTCGTGAACCGTGGCGAACCGTGAACCGGCGGTTCCGAACCGTGAACCGTAACCGTCTTGGGCGATTAAGGTTAAGGGTCGACCTGCCACGAACCGTCGAACCGGCGGTTCTTTAGACGAACCGTCGAACCGTCGGTTCCGAACCGTGGTCGGGTCTATCGCCGGGCGCCTAGAGGCTGAAGTGTCCTGACCACTACTCTACCACCTCATCCGTCTTGTTGGCTTATTCGGCTAACATTTGAGAGCCTGGATCCCTTCCAAGGCACCTAGACCATCCGAGCGCCTAGATTCCTTCCTGGTGCCTAGACCATCCGATCCCCTAGATCCAGATAAGGGCTCTCGGAATATGAGTTGTCAGTAAAAAAAATTCCAATCCCTCCTTTTTGCATAACAAGTTAGTCCAAAAATAAAATATAAACAGAAAAATAACAGTTTTGGTAAACTATTTGGTCTTGACTTTAGATTTCTAATGAAATTCTAGGTTAGACCGATGCTTACTATTCTCCTTCCCAGGAATGCATCCTCACCCACTCCACTTGGAAGAGTTTACCTTTTGCCAATCAGATCATCCAAACCTGTTGAACTTTTACTCAGCCTTAATCCTCGGCCCTCAAAACTTCCACTGCTAGACGTCCGATCCTCCAAACCCGCATAGTCTTTCATGCTTGGTGCTCTGAGCTACCTAAAACTTCTTGCCCAGTCCTCCTAACCAAGACTTCTATTTTTAGTCCTCCAAATCAAGTCTTCCTTGCCCAATCCCCCTTATCAGGACTTCCTTGCCTAGTCCTCCATACCAAATCTTATTTTACCTAACCGCAACTAAGGCTTCCTTTGCCTAATTTCAACTAGTACTTTTCTGTACTATTTGTCTATTGTAGGATCGTGTACGCGCTAGAGGGGGGGTGAATAGCGCGTATCGCTTTTTTCGACTTTCGTTCGTTTAACTATAAAATACTAAGCAGCGGATATTAGAAATAAAACACAGGGGACACGCGGGATTTTTACTTGGTTCCTAACCCCCCAGGGTTAGTACGTCCAAGGCCTAATCACGGGAGGCGCCCGTCCACTAGTGGTCTCCTTTCCGAACGGTGTTCGGAGGCGGAGAAACCCGTCTTACAGTCCGATAAACAATAACTTAAGAATTGAAATTAAAAGCAATAAATAAAAAGCAAACTCTTGTAGCCGATCTGGAAGTCCTGAGCGCCGCGCACTCCTCCTGGATCTTCCCCGGTTGCAAGCGTCTGGCCTCTTTTGCGTTTCACAGCACTACAGAATGAGTTGGGAGGTTTCTGGCTTGAATGATCTTGCTTCTGCACGTTCACCTCCTTTTATACTGCCTCCTGAGTCGACTCAGATGCCCATCTGGGTCGACTCCAGCTTATGTGGTGGATAAAACTTTATCCTGCTCGATTCTGGACGTTATCTCCTTGCCTGGGTCGACTCAAATGCCCCCTGGAGTCGACTCAAGTGCCATTCTGAGTCGACTCCAGCCTGAATCTGAAAAAACTCAAAAAACCTTTTTTGTAGATCTCTGAAAGAGCTTTCCAACGCATCTGAGTTTGCCTCATTCTGAGTCCCGAGTCAAAAGTTATGGCCGTTTGAAGTTGACCTGCATTATGGTTCCTGCAAAACAAGCATGCATACAAAGAAGCAAACCTAACTTTACCTTGTGAGTCTAACTTCGGATTTCTCCCGAAATCCTGGGTTAGTCTAACCCACTCCATTCTGGAGAATTTGTGCCAACCAAGTCACCCAGACTTGTTGGACTTGTGCTCGGCTCTGTCGTTGCCCCCCAGGACTTGGAATGCAACTGATCCTCCTGATCAGTCCACTCTTCTACTTGACTGCAACTGATCCTCCTGATCAGTCCAGTCCTCCGCTGCAACTTGATCCTCCTGACCAAGTCCAGCCTTCTGCAACTTGGTCCTCCTGACCAAGTCCAGGTCTTTGCCTGGTGCACGTTGACTCTGCCAAGACTTCTGCCTGATCCTCCAAATCAGGACTTCCCTTTGCCTAGCCTACAACTAGGACTTTCCCTTGCCCAGCTTCACTCACCAGGACTTCCCTTGCCCAATCTTCCAGATTAGGACTTCCACTGTCTAGTCTAACCGACTAGATCTTCTCACTCACTTCCACACATCCAAACATCAAGTCCTGTTTGGATCAACCCTTGGTCAAACTGACCAGACCTAGGTGTATTGTCAAACATCGAAACTCTAGGCAAGATCTTAGTGCATCTTGCACCAACAATCTCCCCCTTTTTGATGTTTGACAATTTCTTAAGTTAATATAGGTCAGGGTTTAATTTTCTGGGAGAAATCTATATTATTAACTTAAGGTCCCTTCTCCCCCTTTTCATACATCAAAAAGATTTTAAATTTTAAGTCCATTCACTCTTGCACCAACAATATTGGTAATGTCTATGGTCACACCTAAGTCTTGACAATTCTTGAAAGACCATAGTAGATTGTAAAAACTTATTTTTAAGTGATTTTCAACTAAGTTTGGAAACATAAATTTTGTAAATTAATTTTCAAAACAGTTTTCAAACTTAAGTTTTGAAAGATTTGTTTAAAATAATTTTTCAAACTTAATTTTCAAAGTAAGTTTGATTTTCAAAATGAGTTTTTGAATGATTTTCAAACTTGAGTTTTGAAAGGTTTGAGTTTAATTTTCAAAATATAATTTAAAAGAATTTTCAAGTATTAATTTTTCAAAATTTTTGAAAGATATATAATTTTGATTTTTAAAAATAGATTTTGAAGATATTTTTAAAATTATAATTTTGATTTTTTTCAAAAGTATTTTGTAAAATAGGTATTTTTTTTCAAAATAGATTTTGACCACAAAGCAAGTTTTTACAAAATATGATAATAATTTTTAAAATAATTTTGAAACAATTGAAACTAAGTATTTTTAAAATAGATAGTTTTTGAAAAACTATTTATTATCCTTTTAAATTAGAATCTCCCCCTTAACTAGACACGTCCTCAGGGCCCTTTGTTAACCACAAAGCAAACTCCCCCGTGTGTCTTAGGGTTTGATCCTAAATCAAAAGAATAATATATAATAATTTTTGAAATCTTGTTTTTCAAAATAGTTTTGCAAGAGTTTTCAAAATAGGTAGGTTTTTGAAAAACTAATAATTATCCTTTTAATTCAGAGTCTCCCCCTGAACCAGACACGTCATTAGGATTCTTTGTTAACCACAAAGCAGCTTCCCTATGTGTCTAGCTAGGGTTTGACCCAGAATAAAAAGGTAATGTATAAAATAATTTTGAAATTTATTTTAAGAAAAATAATTTTAAGTTAATTATACTCTTTCGATTTAGACCTCCCCCTAAATCTGACACTTCCACAGGGCCCCTTGTTAGCCACAAGGCAATCTCCCTAAGTGTCTTAGAGGTTAATCTAAATCAGCCAGAGTAACTAACTTAAGATTTTTTTTTTTTTTTTTAAATATAATTTTTGAATTTTTAAGGTTTGTTTTTAAGAGGTCAAAATTTTTTTTTTAAAAAAATATGATCTTTCAAGAATGACCTCCCCCTGAACTAGACACTCTCTTAGGACATCCTTGTTGACCACAAGGATTTTCTGCCTATGTGTCTTAGGGTTCTTAGACTTAGTGTTGACCTAAAGGTTTTGTGTCTAATGTGTTGGTCAACCAATTTTCAAATATATAGAGTTTTGAAAATTTATAATATAGATACACCCAGCAAGCATGAAATTCAAGGAAATATCAAATTTTCAAAAATAGTTTTTATAAAAATATTTATAATAATTTTTGAAAATATTTTTCAAAACATTGTACTTTAATTGTCCTTATCATCTCACCCGTACTAAGTGTTGCAATACATGGCATACACGGGTAACCTTATGGGTTATGTGAGATGAGTTGTCAATTTTTATCTTGATTAAATTTAAGTTAATTTCTAATGAATGTTTGACCTTGAGTTAGATTCAGGTTTAGCCTTCAACCAATTAAGTACACATTTCAAAAATTGATTCCCAGGTTGTGGCGAGGCAGGGGGCCTTCTTGGTTATCGGAGCAACGACCACTTCCTAGACAGACTCAATTCAAGAAATTATGGACTTAACCAATTTATTGAAAAACCTTGGTCTAACTAGTCTAGGATGTGGCGAGGTAGCTTCGGTCAGTTCAGTTCGACTCCGTGAACCAAGTCAGGTACTCCTTACCCTTCTTGACCACTTTGTCTAGCCTCCCTGACGTACTATCATCTCGCCCCACCCTGGTACTATGTTGGCAAGTATCAACCATTCATGTGTCCTTAACTAACCGTTCTAAATTAAGCGTTAAGTAAACATGATGACATGACATGTTATATGCATTTAAAATAAAGCAGATGCATGTCATGGCAAATATGCATGAGTCAAACAATTCAAGCAATAATTTTTAATTTCTAATGATGTATCAAATTCTCGATTTGATACATGTCGTGTGGACCCGCGAGCGTGTCAACCCACTTTGACACACTTTGAATTTTATTTACGTTTCATTTGGTAATATTTTAATTTAGTTTTATAATTAAAGGTAATTTATTTTAATTTAGGCTTTCAAGTTTTTTAAGTTTGAATTTTATTTTTAATTTAATTTTAATTTAAATTTAATTTAATTTAATTTAATTTAATTTAATTTAATTTAATTTTTTAATTTAATTTAATTTAATTTAATTTTTAATTTTAATTTAATTTAATTTAATTTAATTTAATTTATTTTATGTTTGCATTATCAATTTATATTATTTGCAGTTCGAATTATTCGCAAAGGACGGCTCCCCGGGGCTCAATCCTTGCAATAATTGTTTGAATAATTAAATTATATTTGAATGATTAATAAATTTGAGTTTTAAGATTTAATTTGACTTGTTAAAATTTATAAAAATATTTTCCTAAATTTTAGGATTTTAATTTCGAATTATTGAATTTAATTCTTCGAGTTATTTAATGTTTTATAATTAAAAGGTACAGAATTATAATTAATTTTATTATTTAATTTTGAATTTTTAATATTTAATTTATTAGAATTATTCAATATTTCATAATTAAATGGTACTGAATTATAATTAATTTTATTATTTAATTTTGAATTTTTATTTATTAAATTATTAATTTTAGGATTTAACTTGTTGAATTTTGAATTTTTCTTATTATTAGGATTATCTTGAATTTTTAATTTCAAATTTTTGAGTAAAATTGAATTGTTCAATTTATCTTGATGATTATTAATTTTATTTTGTTTAGTTGAATTATTATTATTTTTTTATTATTAATTTTCAGAATTATTAAATTATTTAAAGTTGATTTATTAGGTTTATCATTATCTTGATTAAAAGAATTAAAGACTTGTTCTAATTTTTTATTTATTTGGGATAAATCAAATCTAATTAAATTTGTATTATTAACAATTGAATTGGTTAAATTTGAGTTAGTTGAATTTTTATTTAAATTTAATTTTTTAATTATCTCTAATTTTTTATTTATTTGGGATAATTCTAAATTAATTAAATTTGTATCATTAATAATTGACTTGGTTAAATTTGAATTTTTATCTAATACGAATTTATTGATTATCTTTAATTTTTTATTTATTTGGGATAATTCTACCTTAATTAAATTTGTATTATTATTGATTAAATTGGTTAGACCTAAATTATTAGTTAATTCAGAATTTTTAATTAATTTAGTAAGTTTAGGTGAATTTTCCTTATTTTTAGGATCTAAGTTTGAATTATTTATTCAAATTTGATTTAGTCAAATTATTTAAATTTAAATCTAATTTTAAACTTTCTAATTTATCCAAATTTGACTTATTCAGATTTGAATTTGTCTTATCTAAGTTTGAATTTTTCAAATTTGAATTGTTCAAATTTGAATTAGTCAAATTTTTATCTAAATCTAAATTTTCTAATTTTTCTAAATTTACAGAGAAATTATCTAAATTTGCAGAAAAAATAGATCTAGCATGGGCATGCAACCTAGGGGTATTTTCGTAATTATTAAAACATACCGGTTCTTTCGTCGTCTTCCTCTCCGGGCATCGATTCTTGTAATGTCCTTGTTTTTGGCACTTGAAGCATCGGATGTGATCTTTGTTCTTCCGGGCTCCTGGCATCGGTTGCTCCTTTGCCGCCGGTGGTGCCGTCCGAATCTTACGAGTAGGGCACTTATTTTTATAGTGCCCTCTCTCCCTGCACTTAAAACATATTATATGAAATTTAAATTTAACTTTTAAATTACCTTTTTCCCCCTCCATCTTTGCCGTCTTGCTCCCTTGGCGGTTAGTCCAATCAGAAGCGCACCGGCTCTGATACCAATTGTAGGATCGTGTACGCGCTAGAGGGGGGGTGAATAGCGCGTATGGCTTTTTCAAATCGTTCGATTAACTATAAAATACTAAGCAGCGGATATTAGAAATAACACACAGGGGACACGCGGGATTTTTACTTGGTTCCTAACCCCCCAGGGTTAGTACGTCCAAGGCCTAATCACGGGAGGCGCCCGTCCACTAGTGGTCTCCTTTCCGAACGGTGTTCGGAGGCGGAGAAACCCGTCTTACAGTCCGATAAAATCGAGTCGACCAAATCCCTACACCAACACTGATTCGATTTTACATCTAGTCTTTCAAATTTAAAATTTAAAGAGAAAACATAAACATTTTGATCAAAACTACTACATGTCATTTTGAATTGTTTGGTTGAACTCCAATAACATTTTAGAGGTGGATTTATTTATTCTTTTGAGTCATTTATTTATTAGGGAAGTATGAGTATATTCTAATGACTTCTTAAATTTAAAATTTTATTTAAAAAAATACATAATATTCTTTTTAAATTATGAATTTCAATAAATAGATGCATTTTAATATGTCCTTACTTTCATAGTATCTAAATGACTCAAAAATAATTATATAGTAAATTTCATCAAAATTACTACATAGTTATTTTCTATTCAAATCTCAAATTTAAATATATACGTAGGTCATTGGATTCTACTCATAGATTGAAAGTGACTAAACAACTACCATATAACAAGTTTGGCCAAAACTTTTTTGATTTTGATCAAAATTAGATAGTTAAATTATCATATTTTTATTTATATTTATGAATTTATTTTAAAAGATTAATTTACTTCTAAATTTAAAATTTTTATACTTTGTTTTCTATTTTAAAAAGATATATTTAAAATTTTAAAAATAATTTTTTAAAAAAAAAATAGGCTACAATTTTTATAAAAAATGTATAGTAAAATATCATTATACTTTAATATATAATTATTAATTTTGATAAAATTATATATGAATCTATGTGTATTAGTTGACTGACGCGATTCATCTGTTTTTTTTTAAAATTCATCTAATTTTTAAAAAAAAACGGTAAGTTCTAATAAATTTAAAGAAATAAGGTAGAACACACACTTCGATGGGTTTAAATCCATAGGCTTTACCCTAAATAATAATAATTTTGGCACACTAGACACAAAATATTTATTAACTTTTTAAATATTTTTGTTTTATCCGATAAATGAATGGACGAGACGCAAAGTTTCCCCAATAGAGGAGGATGGATTTTATAATATTTTAATCCACAAAAAAGATACATAAAGTTGCAAAAGAATAAATTTCAATCAATTCTGCACGGCACTTTCGGATTCTTCGGTCACGTCGCCACCTCCCACTTTCGTCCTTTTTCTGATTTTAATGCTCAAAAACTTTAGACTTCGACAGCTGCAATCCTCAAAGACGGAAGGGGAATATCGAATCGTGGGTTGCGTGGCTAGCTCGAACGCAGAATGTGTATATCTAGCAGAGTCGCTCCCCATTTCTTCCCTCGTCGTCGTCTCTGGCTAGCAGAATGGAGCAGTCCTTCATCATGATCAAGCCCGACGGCGTGCAACGCGGCCTGGTATATCCAATTCCAAGCGTTTTGATTTGTTTTTCGTATAGTTCTGTTCTTATGCTCGATCGATCGGCACATCATCCATCTCTCCTAATTCTTGATTAATTTAGGTTGGGGAGATCATTAGTCGTTTCGAAAAGAAGGGTTTCTACTTGAAAGGTACGGCTTCTGGCTACTCTGTTGGCACTTTGATGAAGAAAAATTAAATTATTTTTTTTTTTTTGTTTTTGTTTTGGGTGCCATTTGAGTTGAGTAGGAGTGAAGTTGTTGAGCGTGGAGCGCTCCTTTGCGGAGAAGCACTACGCCGACCTCTCTGCGAGACCCTTCTTCCCTGCGTTGGTGGACTACATCATATCCGGCCCAGTGGTTGCCATGGTGTGGGAAGGGAAGAATGTGGTGCTCACCGGACGCAAGATCATCGGAGCCACGAACCCCTCGGACTCCGCCCCCGGCACCATACGTGGTGATTTCGCGATCGAGATGGGCAGGTGATTCGTCTTCGATGATTTTTTTTTTCTTTTTCTCTTGCTGTTTGAAATATGATGAGCAAAGCTATAATTATTTGAAGAGAATGCATCCAACGCCAAAAACATACTAAAATTTCACCTGCCAAGTGGAATCATGTGCTTAACGCTCTGCTTTCCTTTTTCCTAGCTGGAGAAAATATGTTACAGTTGTTTCACCCTGGATGGGATTGCAAAGGAGCCAATTTTTCCTTGCATTCTCAACTAATTCATTGTCATATTTTTCCAATTCATTATCACCTGTGTATTCTTTTGATTCATTGAATAGAAAAATCGTAATTGAACACTGCTGTGTAAATTAACATCAACTATTACCTTGCTAGTTTTGCTATAAAAAAAAACATACCCTGTGAGTTTTAACTTTGCAGCCAATAAATGTCAATTTGTTAGATAACAGACCTAGGCAATAGGATCACTTATTGCAATTGGGTTCTTTTCTGATAACCAAGTTCAAAATCTTCTATTTGTTGTTAATTATTCTGTTTGTTTCTTCAATCATTCTCTTGCTATGACTAGGTTATTTCCTAGATATGCTCTTTTTGTATATTTTTGCTCTTCGGGATCATTGAAATGTAGCCTGACCTGAATACGAGGTGGATGGTAGATTGTAATTGTGGCTGCAGGTCGAATTGTGCACTACCGAATTGGTTCACCTTCTGGAACAGTGATAGATAGATGACACAACTTAGTCACTATCATGTATAAATGTAAGTAATACAATTTGTGTTGGAAATTTGATATCATTACCAATCCAATCCAAGCTTATAGACTTTAAATGTATAAAGCGCTTATCTACTTTTATTTGAATAATGAGATTCCTTTGCCTTTTTATCTTCATGGTATTTTTTAGGAGGATAAGACAACCAAATGCATAAGAGGTAGGACCAGATGCCGTATTAGCTGCCACCTGTTGCTTTTCTAAGCATTGGCAAGATGTCTTATTGCTTTAGGACTAAAGATATTACTATATGGATCATAAGAGCTGCCACGGATCATGACTCATGAATAGTATTTCTATTACTTTTTCCCCTCATTTTCAAAAGGTGCATTATGCTGCCATTGTTTGGTAGTGCTGGTAAGAAACCAATAGATATTGTCTTTGTTTGGTTCTCCATTTCTTCACCTACCTGGATTTGTTCTATACGCAACCACCTATTTCAATTCCACTTCAGATTTTTGTTGATCTATCCAAAACTTCACTCTACCTGAATCCAACTTGGTTATATAGCTGGGCTATACAAACTTGCTTCCGGTTGTTGTTAATCTATCCAAGCTAACCAAAATATTGTTGATGGACGACCAAATATAGTTGCACACGTGCCTATAATTTCAAAACATATTCTACTTATGCATCTAGTGTTAAAATGCAAATCCAGCTATACTTGTAATTAAGATTGTTATGGTAAAAATTACAATAGAATATTGAAGTCTGCTATATTTAAGAATCTATATTGGATCTCAGTTTGGAACTTGACCAAAGAGATTAACATCAAAAAGAGTTAAGTCAAGTTGTTTTAGGAGTGGGGTGGTGACCTGAACTTAGATGAAGTGAGATCAGCTTGGGTACTAGATCAGGAGTTCAAGCAAGGCAAATGGGTGGAGTTGGTCTTTGTAGCCAGAATTCATGCACAGGACACACACAATGGTCCAGCTAGTTTCCCACAGATCAGTTATCATTCACATCTGTTGGATCCCACATTGCATGTGTCACTTATTCAATGGTTAATAAAAATAGTGGGTAATTTCAGCCGTGTTAGATATCTAATTAAAATTAATTGGGATGGGTGCATGCATATATTTGAAAATGACTAAACTATTACTATAACGTGATTAAGTAATCAATGCCCCAAAAGCTTAAACTGTTTGTAAAAAAAAAAAGAGGCCATTTTGGAAACCAAATTAGGATCCAAGTCAAGAGATCATGCTTGGACTACAGACCAATTGAGCGGAGTGAGTCAATAAAAAGGAATAACTTGGAAAAGCAGCAGCTGTGGATTTCAATATGCAAGTTAAACTCATTTTATGTCTACTTTTGAAGTTCAACACATGAAAATCAAGGACTGTTATATAACACAGATGTCTATCCTAAATGGAGATGTCTCCCTAATTTATTGCATTGAATTTATTAAAATCATCTGACGTAAATGATCTTCTTTTTCTCAGGAATGTCATTCATGGGAGTGACTCCGTTGAGAGTGCCAGGAAGGAGATTGCTTTGTGGTTTCCTGAAGGCATAGCTGAGTGGAAGAGCAACCTCCACCCCTGGATCTATGAGCAGAAATAAGAGAAGCACTTCTCTATATTATCCACTACAATCTCACCATAACTTAAGTTTTGAGTTCTCTTAATTTCCAATATGAGCGGGTGATCGCTGTTAGCTCTTGTTTGGTTGCTTGTGCTATTCAAAGAAGGCATTGAGAGTGCCTCTCCTATGGCAAATGAATAAACTAATGCAGTTGGCTTGCTTGTTCAAGCTCTGTGTTTGTAAAATTTTTTCCACTACTTTGCACTGGTACACTCAGAATTTGAGTTTTTTATGTAACGATTAAGTCAACTTGTGCTGTGTACGAATCTACTTCTAAATAATAAATTACGACTATATATCTGACCTACCGAGAAATGTCTCATAATAGTTGTATCAACGGCATTGCCATCATTCACCACAGCATTATTTTACTTGTGCACTATATATATACTTTCCATTCGATATGAATCAAGATCCTCTATCCTCTTGTGTCTTGCTTAGTATTGTTCTATTTTTTTTCTTTTCTTTCACTTTTTCTCGACTCATCATCTTCCTGTATTATGCTTAAATCATCTTATGCTTAATTAACAATCCCACACGATCTCATAATCACGTATAAAAAGATAAATTAAAAAATTATAATTAACCACTATAAAAGAAAATATTTTTTTTAACTTTGTTGAGATTCAATCCTTATCTATTGTAACAATATTTACTTTATCGTAGTCAATTCAATTTTGCTCCTAAATTCTAAAACTTATTGTCATTCAGGTACTTTGTTAATGTCATCATCATCCATCCATCACTCATGGGATATAACATCACCCTTTGTTACACAGGAGAAAAAGGAAGGCATAACAATTCAATTAATAACAATTCCTCCCAAACTACAATTTAGATCGAGCTTAAATTGAGCTCAAAATTACTTCCAATAAATTAGACGACAATTTTACTTGTTCGAAAAAAAATGAAACGAAAACAGAGAACAGAGTAAAAAAAACAAAACAAAAGGAAAAATATGATATTTATCAACAGCCTTGTTTGAAAGAGAACCACACCTCAAACATGGATCTACAACATTTTTACAGTAAGGAAATGGGTTATAGATTACAATGGCCAGCTTTATATTCTCAACCCAAAAGAATAATAAAACAAGAAAAAAAGAACCAAAGTGGATCAACTTGCTCACGCTCAAAATATAAAATTCCATCCTCAATCAAATGCTGCTAACAAGAAGTTTATATGACGGTAAATCCTCAATTCGACTCAAATCCTTCACAAGCAACTCCTGCTCCAGCTGACCAAGTGTTGACTTCATTACCGTCTGCAAAAAATGACACGAGTTGTGGAAAAAGGATAATCATTATTATGTTAAGATGGTTCTTAAAAAGCTTTTCAATCCATGGAATGAATTGAACTTAAAAAGCCCTAAATAGAGAGATTTTAATCTTCAGGAGGACATGTTGATGGTGGGTCAAACTTTCGAAGCGACTCCAACTTTCAAACTCAAACTTTTGAAGATCAAATCGCGTACCTTGAAGTCCATGTATGACGCATGCATAGTAAGCCATCGCCGATCCATCAACTTGAAAGTTATGCAATACAACATGTCAAATGCCTTCAAGTTCTCTGTTGGAAAACAAAAACAAGATAACTCTTTTAAGTCGATTAACATCAAACCTCCAAAAAGAACTTATATATAATACATATTTTTTGGCAAAATGTAGACTAAAGGTCTGCAAAAAATTATGTAATATAATATGTTGAGTGTCAAATTTTTAGTATTGTTTTTGATCAACAGTTGGTTGCATCAATGAACTGGTTTTGTTATCACAACAGTTAATTAAATCAGTAGGTCAAGGCCATATGCTCAGCAATAAACTGGATTATTATTGATTGCTGAAACAATCTCAGTGGAAACTACACAGTAATTGAATACAAATACAAGCGTGCAAACATACCTGAAAGTAGCTTTAAGAAAATAGCTCCAACAAATGACCTGGGTCTGGCTGCAGTCATTACAACACTTCTTTTTAGTGGCACTGGTAGAACTTTATTGCATCCAAATGCAAAGAAAAGTATTTAAACTATATGAGATAATTAAAATAAATCATTCATAACATTCTAATTTAACCTAATTAATTAGCTTAGCTAAAAGATCGATGAATTCATATCTAGTGAGAATTAAAGTACAAACCAAGTCGAAGATCAAGCATTTCTATGAGCATGAATGTGATATTGACACCAGCTACTGCAAAAGGGTATTCCCATAGAGATCGCTCCCCATTCTGTTTTTCAAGCAGGTCCTTAAAGGATTTCTGCATGTGTAAATTACAAGATTAGCTAATTGGAAAAAATAGCAATCAGTTTGCTAGCAAGACCAGCTAAAATATGAGAACTGTGACTAGATAATACAGCAACTCATCGAAACTAATAGTGCTTCGCTTACACTGTAATCACTCCAATATATCTGACTAAATCATTTATTAAAAAAATGTCTTGGAACTGGAGTAGACAAAGAAATTCAACCATGAATGTTCTAAAATACAATGACATACAGCACTAGCTTTTCTCAAGATCCCAAAGCTCCTAAAACAAACTAAGTTAATAGTATTTTACCTTGGTTTTGCCCATCAGCAAGATGAATCAAATGAGTTAGAAGCAACAATGCAGATATACATATTCATTTGATCTAGTAACATGAAATGTTATCTAGTTGACATTAAAATACACCAACACTCAACAGAGACTATTTGTCACTTGCAAATTTACACACACCATAGAAACAATAATGTGTGTGTGAAAACTTGAAAGTGCACATGGATGTGTGGATTGTTGGTACCAGAGGACTCAAATCCACAACTCCTCTTGCCTTGTTACCTGAAAGGTGGTTAAGCCTTTTCAGAACATCCCAGTTCTGATATTAATTGTTACATTGTGTATAGCCACCGGAGGAGAGTGAATAGCAGAATAAACAAAATATTTGAATCGAAATATCAAAGTTTGGGATTGCTACTCCATGGCCTATGGATCCATAAGTAACCACTATATTTTCTCCTTCACAGGTAATGTTCCATATCTTTTACAACAGCAATAAAAGATAATAGATGTAATTGGATGCTTAAAACATATTGAAAAACTGCCAAACAAATAAAGCACTAAATAAAAACAACAATAGAACAAGAAATAAAAGCAAAAAAAAAATCTCAAAATTGCTATGGTGGAAACTCCATATCGCTTTTGTTCGACTTTGTTTATCTGTTCAATAGAAAGGCCACTACATGAACTCAACAAGCAAGAAGGCACTAAAAGTGGCATAGGACAATGACTCATCTGAATCCTGAAAAAGACGAAGGAACAACCATGACTACCGAGAATATTGTATTCATGGCCCTAAATGAAGAAGTTGAAAGTTCAAAGGAAGAAGTTGAGCAATTCAACAACAAACTATCTTCAAGTGAAAACGAGGTATATTGTACTCAATTAATGTCATTCAAACTCTCTCTCTAAATCTAAAGACAAAACTAAATCTCTTCAAAAAGAGCTAAAAAATCTTTGAAAAGAGACACTCAATTGAAATTTGTAATGTTAAAGAATAAACTTCACTCGTTGAGGAAAATGCTTCTTTAAAATTATTAATCAAAGATTTGAGAAAGAGTCTAGAAAATTCACATTGAGCTCCAATTACCTTCATATGATACTTGGAGAGCAACATGTTGTTTACAACAAAGCTGGTTTTGGTATAAACCCAAGCAAAAAAAAGGACTCTTATATTTCATTAATTAATAGACAAGACTTACATTTAAATAAAAATATTAAATATGCTAAATCTTAGGTTCCTAAGCGTCTACTAGTTAACCCTGCTAGATCTAACACTTATTGGGTACCAAAAGTTTCAACTTTTCATGTCTTGTAGTATGCACAAAGAATGAGAACTCAAACGAATGGATCATTGATAATGGATGCTCATGACATATGACAGTCACGCAAGCAAATTTACAATATTAAAGTATAAGGATCGAGGTACAATGTCATTCGGAAACAACGGTTAGCTAAAAGTGATTGGTATAGGTGATATTGAACTAAACTCAAATTTTATAATTTGAAAGGTTTTACTTGTTAAAAATATAAGCTTCAATTTATTAAATATAAGTCTACTATTAATAATAACTCTTCTAAATGTCTAGTAAAACATAATAACTTAATTTTTATTACTTTTTATAGGATGACAAAAAAATAATATTTATACTATTAATCTCCCATGTATTACTAATATCTCGCTTAAGTGTCTTATGTCTGAGGAAGATGAAGCATGGTTGTAGCATAGAAGGCTAGGATACAACAACATGAGAACCATTAGCAAAATTTCTAAAGGACTTGTGAGAGAATTAGCAAAATTGTTTGTGTGATGCATGGTAGGAGGGCAACAATTAAGATCCACACATAAGAGTAAGTATATGGTAAGTACCACTCGACCCCTTGAGTTGCTACACCTTGACTTATTTGATAGTCATGGCGTTGCATCTCTAAAGGAGAGTCGTTACTGTTTGGTAATTATTTGTTGGATGATTTTTCTAAAAATAAACATAAAACTCTTGAAAAGTTCATTGATTTTTGTAGAAGAATTGAAAATGAAAAGAATCTCAAACTCAACTCTATCAAAAGTGATCACGGAGGAATATTTAAGAATCTTGGTTTGTTCTACAGAATCAATGGATATGTGCATGACTTCTCCTCACCTAGAACACCACAACAAAATGGTGTTGTTGAGAAGAAAAATCGTGCACTTCAAGAGATAGCTTGATCTATTTTAAACAAGTTTTCTTTGACGAGTTATTTTTAGGCTGAAGCTATAAACACATGTTATGTTCAAAATAGAACTTTCATTCATCCATTTTTATCAAAGACCCCATATAAGCTTTGGTTTGGAAGAGCACACTCAGTTAAATACCTTAGAGTTTCTAGTTGTAAGGTGAATATTCTAAGTAACAAAGACCATCTTGGTAAGTTTTTGATGAATGAAAGGATTTTTGTCTTATCGTGTCTCGTGTCTATAATAAGTGCACTCAAAATTGGAAAATCATCCAATGTTGTTTTGACGAATCTACTCTAGTGTATCCCTTGGTATTCTTCAATTAATAAGGACTTTTTGGTGGAAGCAAGCGAGAAGGTAGGCAACCAAAACATAGATGGCAAACATCAAGGAGGAATAAAAGACAATTCAAATAGTGAACACCTCAAGAAGGAAGAAGATGAATGTCCAAAAAGAATCCATCTAACAAGGAAGAACCAACAGAATAAGTGGGTCTCATCCGAATGAGCAAGTTATGGGAGACTTATCACAAGGGTAAGAACTTATTCCTTTTTAAAATATAAATTCTCAAATAGCATTTATCTCACACAGATTGAGCCAAAGTCCATATACAAGGCACTCCTTGACTCGAATTTGGTCATAGGAATGCAAGAAAAACTCGTTCAATTTGAGAGGAATAAAGTTTAAGAACTAGTTCTGAGACCCGAGGAATGCTCAATAATTAGCACTCGTTGGGTTTTTAGGAATAAACTAGACAAAAATGAACCTATAGTTAGAAATAAGACTAGATTAGTGACCCCAGATTTCAACCAAGTAAAGGGTTTGGATTTTGACAAGACCTACTCTCCTATGCCTCGTTTACAATCTATTAGTGTTTTGGCTTTTAAAGGTTTTCTTTTATATCAAATGAATGTTAAATCTACCTTTTTAAACAGTTTTATTAAAGAAGAGGTTTATGTCAAACAACCTCCGGATTTTGAACATATTGATCTTCCAAATCATATTTTCAAATTAAAAAGGTGTGATATGGTTTAAGCAAGCTCCAAGATCTTGGTATGAACATCTTTCTACTTTTCTTATATCAAAAAATTTTAAATGAGGTAGGGTTAATCGATTATTTTTAAAAACTAATAAAAATGATATTTTTGTTATACAATGATATAATTTTTGGATTTACTAACAAAGAAGTCTTAAATGAGTTCATCTCATGGAGGAGTTCATCACTCAGAGAGTGAATTTGGAATAAGTCTTGTAGGAAAACTAACTTTCTTTTTGGGACATCACTCTCAGTAACGACTCTCGTTTAACACATCTACTCTTGAAGTACATGATTTTTCCTGTCAACAATATCATTTTGTTGTGATGTTCTAGGTGAGGAGAATTCATGCGCATATCCATTGATTCTACAAAAATCTTGAAAACCAAGATTCAAGAATTCTCCTCTCCGTGATAACTTCTGATACGATTAAGATTCTTTTCATTTTCATTTTTTTCTAAAAAATCAATGAACTCTTCAAGAGTTTTATGTTTATTTTTTTAAAATCACCCAAAAAAATGGCTAAACAGTAATGCCTCCCATTTAGAGATGCAATACCATGACTATCAAATAAGTCAAGGTGTAGCAACTAAAGGAGTCGAGTACTAAAGGAGTCTGAGTACTGCTTAGCATATACTTAGTCTTATGTATGGATCTTGCTCGTTTACCCTCCTAACATGCATCACACAACTGATCTTTTATGAATCTGATCTCCGATAATCCTTTTACAAGTCCTTTATATATTTTGCTAATGGTTCTCATGTTGGTGAGTCCCAACCTTTTGTACCACATCATGTTTTCATCTTCCTTAGGCATAAGACACTTAAGAGAGAGTAATGCACAGAAGATTAATAGTATAAATATTATTTTTTCAACATCTTATAAGAGTAATAAAGTCATTATGTTTTACTAGATATTTGTAATAGTGAAACTCAATTGTATATCCAAATACGGCATAGTTGATTTATAGTTAATAAATTGCATCTCATATTTTTAATGAGTACAACTTTCAAATTATAAAATTTAAGTTTAGTTCAATATCACCTGTACCAATCACTTTTAGCTCAATGTTGTTTTGCGAATGATATTGTACCTCGATCCTTGTACTTTAATGCAATAAATCATTTGCATCACCTGTCATATACCATGAGCATCCACTATCAATAATCTATTCATTTGAGTCCTTGTGCAAACCTACAAGACATGGAAAATTAAAATTTTTGATACCCAATAAGTGTTGGGTCTAGGAACCCAAGCTTTAGCATATTTAATATTTTTATTCAAATGCAAGTCTTGTTTATTAATTAATGAATGATAATTTACCAAAGGGCATGCTTAGCTTTCAAAAATATTTGAACAATGCACCCAACTTTTGTATTTACCAAAGGGCGTACTTCTTTACCAAAATACCTTTCTCATTAAAAAATATAAAATAATAAAAATGGGCGGTCAGTGCAAAATTAATACCAATGGCAGCAATTGACAACCCCAACAATCGACCATGAATTACGGCTAGGTTAGTTAAAATTGCGACCTGGCCAATCGAAATCGTGGCCTACTCAGTCGAAACGGCGGCCAAGCCAATTGAAATCGTGGCATGATCAATCGAAATCGTGCCAAGGCAATTGTGACAAGACGGTGACCGCCCTAGCTGAGCAACTAAGTGAGTCGCAAACAAGCCTTGAAATTGCGACCAAGTCAGTCGTGACCTTGGTGGCAATTTTGCGACTGACCTGATTGCAATTTCGCAACTAGGAGGCTAGTCGCAGCATGGTCGTGCGATTGGCTGTGACCCAAGGTACCGATCGCCAAGGGTTCACCCGGCCATGAAATCACAACCAAGCCAATCGCGACCTTGATCGTGATTTCACAATCGGCTTGGCCGTGATTTCACGACCAAGCCTCACCAAGATTTTCTAGCCAAGAGGTTGATCGCCACCTTGGTTTCAATTTCATGACGATCACCTTGGTTGCACGGCCTTGGCGATCACTACCTTAGCCCCACGACATCGACAGTCGCCGCCTTAGTTGTGACCAACCTAGCCACGCGACCTGGGAGATCGCTACCTTGGCCACGATTACCCAACTAAGCTGTAACCGTCATGGTCGTAATTTCACCGCCAAAGGTTGCGACTGGCAAGCGCCATTTTGTGGCATTGTGATTGGCAACTATAGCCAATCATTGTGGCCAAAGGCCGCGACTAAAGGTCGTGGCCGAGTTCGTTGCTGCTGCCAAGTCCTTTTTTATTGTTTTATATTTTTTAATGAGATGGGTATTTTAGGAAAGAAGTGTGCACCCTTTGATAAATTGACCATTAATAAAATACAAGAGGTCTCTTTTTGCTTGGGTTTATAACCAAGTCGATTTTATTGTAACCAACACATTAGTCTCCAAATATCATATCAAAGTACTCGGAGCTCAATGTGAATATTTCAAGATTTTCTCAAATTTTCAAAATTTTAAAAACCATTTTCCTCGACAAATATTCTTTAATATTATAGATTTCAGTTGAGTGTGTCTCTTTTCAATGAGTTTTTAGCTCTTTTTAAAAGACTTAATGTTGTCTTTACATTTAAAGAGAGAGTTTGAAACAAATGTGATGGTATCATATAATTTACTTAATGCAATAAAATGTACCTAGTTTTTGCTTGAAGATAGTTTGTTGTTGGATTGTTTAGCTTCTTCCTCCGAACTTTTAACTCCTTCATCCAAAACCATTAATGCAATATTCTTGGTAATCATGGTTGTTCCTTTATCTTCTGAAGATTCGAATGAATCATCATCCTATGTCACTTTTAATGTCTTCTTCTTCTTGTCTATCTACTCTTTGTTGAGTTTAGGGCATTACACTACACTTACCTTTACCTTTGGATTTAGATGTCCTTTTCTTTGGATCCAAGAACATCTTTTTGGCATCGCTTTTACTTAGTTGTTTCTTTCGCATCATCTTCCTCACTTATCATCTTCCTCACAAAGTGAGATCTCACTTGACGAGCCATCATCATCGCTTTTGTGTTCGGTAGATGAGTCTTGCTCCTCTTTCTTCTTGTTCTTTTTACTTGCAACCAAAGCAACACCTTTCTCTTGGCCTTTATTCAATGAGTTTCTCCAATAACTCCATAATGTTTTTGTATGGTCCGACTTTATTTATGTTCAACAGAAAGTACACATTGCAAATGTGACTTTTGCATTTACTTACCCTTTCCTTTTCGTGTCATTAGACTAGTTATCAAAATCAAGTTACTTAGTAAGCGATTAGTCCTTCTAGAGTAGAAATTGCTCTAATACCAAATGTTAGATCGATGACATGGCTAGAGAGGGTGAATAGACGCTTGTTGTTTTTGTGCTTTCATTTATCCTTATCTCTACGATTTATTAGTTCGCAGTGGAAACAAATATAATAAAAAGATACAAGCACATAAAACAAGTACGAAACTCCTAGTTACTATTCAACAACCTATCATTCGTCGATAGATCACCCCTGTAATCACCTCTGTCTTGTTCTACTTTCTAGAATATGTCCTATTAGTCGACTGGTTTGAATCTATCAATCAAATCAACTCATGACCAAATCATCTGGATCACAACTAGTTCTTTTGTTGACTGTGTTATCAATCAACTCGGCTGCTTTTCCTTTATTAGTCGACTTATCCAAATCAATTTGACTGCTCTCTTGAATCGCAACTATTTGCTCTTTTGATTGTTCCATGCAGTCGATTGATTATTCTTTATCAACTGACTGATCCAGTTTGGATCAGGAGCATTTCCTCTATTGATCGTTCCATCCAATTGATTGCCGACAGATATGAATAATATATTAGACTAAATTCCTTAGATCAAGAATTTATCATATGCTGACTAGGTCATGAGTTGACGATTCCCATCAGTCGATTACTCTTATCTCTTGATCAATTTGTCAGACAATTATTTCGTCAATCGACTAATATGCCTTTATTAGTGGACTACTAATGATAAGCTTTAACTTCTTCAAAACAATCCTATTTTATTTTGTTTACAATTATAATAATGTAAATTTATTAGTTGACTACTAATTCTTATCATTTGACTATCTAGTCAATTAGCTTCTAAACAAAAATATTCAATTCATTGACATTTTAGCTTGAGACAATTACCTAATCGACTCGACTATTACTCGACTGAAACATTGCATCAAATGACTTACACTAAGGATGAGACTCATCCTTCCAAGAACCCATATCTTCAAGACTCCCTCATTTGTCTAGTACCATTCGAACTTGACTTACTATCGGCTTACTAAGACTTTCAATGCCTAGAGACTATTTATCAGAGACTTCATTACCCAATGCGTCACTCTTGACTTACCAAGACTTCCACTTGTCCAACCCTAGGTCCACCTTGACCTAGTAGGACTTTCATATTGTCTGGAGTTCACTCCTCTGAGACCTCTACCTTCCTTAGAGTTTACTCCTGTGAGACCGTTGTTGTTGAAATTCATCAAAATTTACATATTTTTGTAAGCTTTACTCACCTTCGCTTAAACTAGAACCTCTAAGAACATCTAAAAGGTCACTGTATATGTTAATCCTCCAAGTTTAAACCTTTACCACATCTTGTCTCTTAATGACCACTATTCACACACTCGGTTTTGAACCTCTAAGCACGTCTCGACAGTTAATACTCAGTCATCCAAATCAAAACCACTAAGTCTTAATAATCACTACTAATATTCACCCACATCGAAAGTACTAAGCACCCACTACGCATGTTCACCTATTAATTGAACAACTAAACACCTTTCAATGATCTATATTCTCATTAAACCAAATTTCAAGCTTCTCAGTGCATTTTCTACCCATGCTCAAGCACATTCCAAAAACTATATTTGGAATCTCAGCAAGTCTAGGACCCTCTATGAAGTCAATCTAAATAGACATCATATTTACATTTTCTAATAATGATTGGGTTAAACATTAATGCATGTATTATATGTTGGAAAATTTACTCATTATATGGTGAATGTTATAGCAAGAACATGTTTATAAATGTCATTTTTGCATATTCGATAATAATTTTTATCTCTTTAATAAAAAGTTCTCTAGTTTACTAGAAGAAATTGATAATAAGGGCGTGCCCCTATCGAAAGTTCTAAAAAACCACACAACAGAGTAAATTTGTAAAAGATCAAAACAAATTCATTTATAGCTCTTAAATTGGCTTATTCCAACATTAGAGAGTTAATTTCTAATCTCCCGTTATCTTCCCGGATAAACATCAACTTAATTTTAAGTCTTTAACCTCTAGATTCTTTGCTAGAGTTCTAGCATTTAGAACTAAGATCATTACTTTTATTTTGTACATAACAAAGCATACAACTGCACAAGTGAAGATTCTTGTACGGATAATTACCCTGCTAGAATATATAAATTTTCTCCCCGTTTTTAGTCGTAGACCCTCCAAATGAGGGACAAAAGGTTGAATGAAACTATAAGAAATAGAAAATCTGCATACTTTTTAAAATAATTCAACTATCTCAAAGAGAAGAACAAACAAAATGCATATAGTCTTTTAGTAGAACTATACATCAAGAGAACTTAGTTATATGAAAAAACAATCAACTTTATGGCCATGGTGAAATGTGAAGCACATCCAAAGAATTTGCCACATTGTCATAGCTGGAAACTAGATCTTGCCACAAAACAAGATCATAATTCTCTATATATAGCCAAATACCACTCTCATTATTCATAATTTGCTTAGGTTTGACAGTTAAGAAAACAAAACAACTTACAGGATAGTTTCTGGCAAAGAATAATAGGTTTTCTACAGATATGAAACCACCTCCCCTGCAACATGTGACAGACAAACGATAGTTTCTGACACTCATAACAGAGGCAATAATATGTACCTTAGAAGCAATGCCTAGAGAACATAGCATAAGTACCTAAAATCAGTAGAAGGATCCTTTCCTTGCCATCCCATATTTTTCCATTGTTCGGATATTAAATCATGGAGTTTGACTTCTGGATAAGCAGCATACCATAGGGCCCTCAAGGCTTCCTACCAATGTTTCAGTACTGAGATAGCATACTGGAAAAAATTGTGGCAATATATCAAAACATAACTAGGTTCCAATAACTCAAAATATCATACTATAACTTGCAGATTCTTGATTGAGACTAAATTACAAGGTCACATGGAAAGAAAACAAATTCTTTTCCCAAAAAATACAAGAAATATGCCAGAAGAACACAGCTGGATAAAATATTAGCATCTAAGAAATGGTTGATGCAGTATATTTCTAAGCTAGGTACCTGATGCTCTTTATTCGAACTATCATAAACGACATCAATCCGATTCTGTAACCTATGTAAACATTCCTCCTGCCAATTTGTAAATCAACATAAGTACATAATTTTCATCCATGTTAAACTTTAGAAAGCAAGAGTTAATATAACACTGAGATGCTATTGATATATTAAATATCTAGTAGAAATAAGCAAGCTCCACCTCATGGGAAAAAGAGGATGAAAGTCAACTGCAGCAAAAAATTAACAAAGGTAACTGACATTATAAGAACAGATTGCTTAATATCGATAGCCAGTGATAACTATACAAAGATTTATAATAAGATTGAGCTAAATATTGTTTTACCTCTCCCAATCTCCCAATCATGATGCTTATAAATAAATAAATAAATATATATATATATATATATATATATATATATATCACATAGTTTTTTATCTTCAAAGGTTCATTTCATGAGATTAAAGGAAAGACAAATTATACTAGTTAGTATAGACCAAGTAGAAATTGTGGAATGTACCAAAATATATATATATATAAAAACTTAACCTTTTGTACATAATGAACATCTAAATTTCTGAAGTGTCTAAAGATACACAAGATAGTCATAAAGCTGAATAGTTGCAAGGAAATGTTTATTATTGTAATTCATCCATGCTTATAATGTTGTGCAATATTGGGAAGTGGCAAGCCTTTATTACCTAGTCACGAGCAGAACTGAACGGTATTACATACTATGAAAAAATACATGAAACATATTTCTTTTATTTTCTACCATCAAGAACACGACTTCCTAGAAGTTGTTGTACATCCAAGAGCTAATAGGAATCAACATTAAAGGAGGCTACCTGATAAGGTGTTATATCGAATATTAAGTGAGCCTCCCTTTCTATTCCTTGGGCACAAACACATGAAAAACCTCTTCCAATCCGCGCAGTTGATCCTGAAACAACCTCCAAGAATAATAAGGCTAATAAACCCAAATAGAACTAAATAAAAAAAGAAAGGTTAAAACTTGAGCACATTTATAACAGATCACTAGTAATGAAACAATAAACGATTCCATGATATGCAAGATCATGGTAAAACATGTGAAGCAAATAGGCCGCACGAACTTGCATGTTGAGAAGAAACAACTCAGCTTAACAGATTCCCCGAAGTTGAAGCGATAAATATGCTTCGGAGACGTAATTTGGAAAACATCAACCTCAACTTCACGCAAAAATAAGAGGAAAAAAAAAGAACAGAACATCATTTCAAGAGCTCAGAAAGAGAAAATGTGAAAAAGTTTGCCGCATACCAGGTGGTGGGTGAAATTCGTTCCCCCGACCCGCCGTCTGAGATATTCTCCTTATCGTCACAAAGGAGCCACCTTTCCCGTCCATCTCCCCCTCGACCACCTCCCCAACTCAAAGCCCCGAGTTGTCCGCATGCTCGTTCAAATATTCAATAGCCAATTGCCCTAAAAAGCATTACCACCCTATCAAATGGCTCTTTCGAAACCACCTTATGCAATAATAATAATAATAATAATAATAATAATAATAATAATAAATCCCCATGGGCGCAAAAAAAAAGCTGAAAATTTCTTTACAGCATGATCTCCAAATCCGGCTAGACGACGGTTCGACGAAGATATCAAAGCAAAGCGATAACATCAATCTGTGCCAGATTGCCGAAAGGGAGACGGTGCAAATGTTGATAGCCCTTCCCTTGCTTTTTTCTCGGGTTGATTCTCACTTTCCACGCTGATAGATTTGTGGTAGGTTGGCTTCCGCCATGCAGCAATAATAATAATAATAATAAAATTAATCAATTAATAAGTGCCATCTTTATTATAATTTTAAAAAATTCACTTACCGATTTACCCTGATGGTCGATGGAAAATTTCCGAACCGACCACCCCTGGCTACTGGAATTATCATTTTTTAAAAATATATATATATTCCATTAATCAATTACCATTAAGATGTGGCTACTGAAATTATTATTTTTTAAAATATATATATATCAAGCTAACCAATAACACTTAAAATAAAATTGTTGAACTAGATGTCATTTTTTATATTTTTTAAATAATTATAAGCATGCCACTGTGTTTGGGTCAAATTTTAGCTTTTATATTATTCCTTGATGTGTTAGTTAATATATGATGTTAGACGTGTTAAATTTGCATATTATTTTTATTATTTTTATATTTGATTAAATTTGAATTAAAACTCGATTAAATATTAAATACATCATAAAAAAATTTGAAAATCATATTAATATTTTAGACAATAAGATTGATCTGGTCTAACATCTAGGATGTGTGAATCAAACTAATGTTGGGGGTGATTATCTTTAAGGAGACTCTAAATGAGCTAGCTGTGAACAAATTTTCGAGGACCTATGAGACGATGGAGAAAAAGAATTAAAATGAAGGTCAAGATGGATTTTGGCGTAGTCATTCTGACAATTAAGTCAGACCTTAGTAATCAAAGAAGAGAAAAGAGAAATTGAAAAGTGGAGAATTATTATTTTTTTCTTGTGCATATACCTGTGCTCGCGAGAGTACGGACTATTTTATACCACTTCCTAGGGGGATATGTTGGGATCGTCTAAGTGCAATGCGCGTATTTACACATTTCAGAAATGTGCACAACGGAAATAGAATAATAATACAAGAAAATTATTACAACATACGCATACAAATATAGGAAATAACAGTGTACAAAGGCATGACTGGAAATTAAAATTTTTCAGAATAGTAAATATTCAATACGTACCTTATTGATGGCGTTGAGTGAAGTTGGCATCAATTGAGCGGTCCTTGTCGAAGTTCCACCTCTACTGGTGATCCACGCCAAGCTCTCGTCTAGGCAGCTTCTCAAGTCACGAGTCGCGTCATCGTCTTCAGTATTAGCCAATGATCGATAACGATCGATTCGAGAGAAAATCTAATTCTGGAAACATACAACAACATTTGTCGCGATCATTTTCTGGTGTTTTTTAATTATCACCAAAAATTATATTCCCAGTATAGTTTTCGGTGGTCAATCATTGACTATCAATTTAAGGCTAACAACCAAAAACTCTTTCTGGTGATGATGGAATAATTCTCTAGAATTTCCATAAGTTTTCGGTGTCAAAGAGTGCTCGGTGGCCCATGGCAACAATTCTTCCGATGGCCGAAAATAATTTTCGACAATGAAGAGCGCTCTGACAGCCAATGACAATAATCAACTGTGAACTCTAACAACGATAGCTACAGTAGCTCCGGTGACCGACAATTTCACCATGATAAAACAAAAGGGAGATTAACATCTCGATTGGATCTTCACCGGGAGGAATCCAAAAGAGGCCGGTGACTCGAGTTTCATTCTTCACACTGGAAACCACAATGAGGTGATGCGCACACGCGGTCTCTCCTCTCTTCTCTTGCGTTCGACCCCGAAGCACAAAAGCCAAACCGCAATTCCAAGAAAGTAAAACGTGATTCATGTCGTCCCCCACCGTTGCTCAGGAGAGTCCAGTGTTGGAGACAGTGCAAATCACGATCAAGTTGGCATGATCGCGGTTTCCCATGGCTCACCGATTAAGGGGGTTAATCGGGCGGCACAATCAAGGAATTCTAAAATCCTTAACTATTATAAACGGAGTGATCGGTTGCTTCCTCTTACGCAGTGCGCAACTAGGGTTTTTCGATCAAGGAAGAAGGATGAAGCCGATGCTTGCTTCCTCTTACGCGGTTGGCGAACGCGCAAGATTCCGCTTGGGAGAAAACTCGATCAGGGCAGTGATGGAGTGTGTTTTGGGTTATTAAATTTATTTTATTTATTTGTTTTATTTGTTTGTTGATGAGTCCCGCAAGTATATGAGTGTCGTCAAGTAATAGAAAGATATCGAACCACAGAGACCGTGGAATCAATCACTAAACTATCACAGAAAGAGTTAGGAAATCATGTAATTTGGATTGGTGATGGGGGAAGTGAGAGTGAAATTAAGTACCTAGATCTTGATCGAAGAGAAATCAGCCAAGTGACAAGATTTGGGGAAACGATCCTAGGACTTTGGATTCCTCGAGATTATGGTTGATTGATCATGGACTCCTTACCATTCCTCAATGATTACATAATTGCAGAGATTCTAACCAAAATATCCAATTAGACCTCGTCAGGTTTCGTCGGAATTAAATCATGAATCCTCTAATGTTACGATTAATTACTAGTCCGAGATGACACCCAGATAGCCTGGTTCTATAGCTCTCCCGCTGTCACCGAGCACTCTAGCAATACTACTAGTGTCCTATCCTCTGTCACCGAGTACTCAATTAAGGACCTCTTCCTATCAATCAATACCCGTTAGCTATCTCTCATAAAGATTCATTGTAGTCTAAGAATCTCCTCAAAAAGTCCGGTTAAAGATTCACCTTCTGTCATAAGGCACCCCGGTCATACTATCCTAAGATTTTGGTTAAACTACAACTCACCCTCATCCATATGAAATTAACCCTTTCATAATCATATTATCAAATAAGTACAAGGCACAAATCCACATAGTAATGCATAGACAAATCATTGAACATGGTAAATAACAAATCCATAGATACAATCATCCATATACATCTCGATTCCTCATACACCCTAGAATCTAAGGGTCTACTCCATGACGGAGGGGATACAACACAAAGAAAAATAAAAATAATACATCTTACTCCTAAATCTGAGAGAAAAGGAAATAAGATTTATCAATCAATGTGGTCTTCTTGGTCTTGTAATCTCCTTGTTGACGATGGATGGATGTGGCATGGTAGTCCTGAACGGATGAATGGATCGCTGAATCTCGCTCCGAATGGCGGCTATGGTGGCCTTGAATCACCTCTAAGGGCTTCCTCTTCTTTTTAGGGTTGAATAAGAAAAGTATTTATATGTCCCTGACGCCACATGGTCGTGCCTCGTGGCACGGCCAAAGAGACACGCCCTTCACATTTAGTCACACGGTCGTGCCTGATAGGCACGACCTAGAGCAAGCTTTTTTCGGGAAAACAGGCACGGTCGTGCCTGTAGGCACGACCTTGACCTGACTCTTCTCTGGAAGCGAAGCACGACTGTGCCTTGTGGGCACGACCCCAAGCTGTATCAGGTTGGAACATATGGGGCACGACCGTGCCTAGGAGGCACGCCCCCAAGCTTGGTCGGCTCTAGTAGGGGGCATGACCGTGCCTTTCAGGCACGACCCTCAGCAACAGTTGATCTGTAATGGAGCACGACCATGTCTGGTGGACACGGCTGCTACCTGGTGTGGCTCGGGTGATGAGGCATGACCCCTCAGGATGATGAAACACGGTCGTGACCCCTCCAGATGATGAAACACGGTCGTGCCTTGAAGGCACAACCCTGCTTTGCCTTCTTTTTGTTTAATCTCCATCTCGCCTTATTTCACTCCAATTTCATCCTACAAATACACAAATACAAGAGCAGACATCCGAACTAGGAAATAGAGAAAATATGTCTAATGCATGGATAAAGGATGTGACAAACATAGGATAATGCCGTGAAATGCATAAAGATGTACAATAAAAGCATAAAAAATACATATATACCCTACGCACATCACACCCCCAGACTTAAATCTTTGCTTGTCCTCAAGTAAAAACATGCATTTAGATTCAAGTAAAAATATGAAGTATCATAACAATTCCTAGCACATCAATCAAATCTAATCAAACAATAACAATGGTAAGCATAATACTTAAGATCATTAAAATAAGGCCTAAAAAGAAGTTCTCCGTGCTCAGTGCAGAAAGTGGCCTTAGTCTATTTGGTATTAAAACCTTACTTAAAGTCAAGTCTTCATGCTACCGTGTTGCTAGATATTTCCAGTCTTAGACACAATGCATGATATTGTCCACTTTGGGCCTAAGTCCTCATGGTTTTGTTCTTGGGCTCTCCCAAAAAGGCCTCATGCCAATTATCGTCCCTCCTTTTAAACCCATGATCTTTTCCATGTGTTTTTTGCATGTTTGCACCTTTGCAACTCAACAATCCCCCCCTCAAACAAAGGACTACAGGCCCCCCCTCAAACGGAAAGTCTCCGTTTGATGTCTGAATCCTCGACCCACCAGGACTTCCTGCCCCTCGGTCCACCCTGACCTACTAGGACTTCCTGCCCAGCCGCAACCAGGACTTCTTGCCCCTCGGTCCATCCGACCTACTAGGACTTCCTGCCCAGTCGCAACCAGGACTTTCTGCCCCTCGGTCCACGTGACCTACTAGGACTTCCTGCCCAGCCGCAATCAGGACTTCCTGCCCCTCGGTCCACGCGACCTACTAGGACTTCTTGCCCAGCCGCAACCAGCATTTCATGCCCCTCAGTCTACCCGACCTACTAGGACTTCCTGCCCGGTGTCTGGTCCTCTTGATTCAAACACGGGAGCCCCCACTTTCTTTGTTTTTTAAGGTTCAACCCACATGGTTAGATCCGGATCATGACTCATCCGGCGGTTAGTCCGGTGAAGAGCGGCCTCGCTCTGATACCAATTGTAGGGTCTAAAGAATGTTTGTATCTCCATAATGGCATGATATTGTCCACTTTGGACCTAAGCTCTCATGTCTTTGTTCTTGGGCTCTCCCCAAAAGGCCTCATGCCAATGGAGATACTTTCCATCCTTTTAAACCCATGATCTTTCCCATGTGTTTTAGATGTGAGACTATGTTTGCACCCTTGCAACCCAACAATTTAGAGTTTGAGTAATTCTTATGATCGTATACCTGGGACGCCTCGTGATAGGAGGAGAGTCTTAACCGGACCTTTCGAGGGATTGCTTAGGCTGTGAACAATCTTTATGAGGGATAACTAACGGTTACTCATTGTTGGGGAGAGGTCTTTAAAAGGATACCCTGTGATAGAGGGTAGAATTCTAGTAGTATTCTGAGGTGTCTGAGTAACACGGGAAAGCCTTGAACCAGGCTATCTAGAATCATCTCGAACTAACATAAGTAACATTAGAACACCATTGATTTATTCCGAGGAAGCCTGGCGAGATCTAATTGAATAATTTGGTTAGAATTCCTACAATTGTGTAATCATTGAGGAATGATGAGGATCCAAGTCAATCAATTAATATCCCGAGGAATCCGAAGTCCTAGAGTCGCCTTCTACATTTTGTCACAGTCGAATTATATCTTCGAACTAAGGTTTAGGAGCTCTAGGAACACTCTTTCTCCCTCACACCAAACCATTTCCTATGAACTCTCCACTCTTATTGTGCTAGGATAGTAATTAATTCCACGGTCCCTGTGGATTCGATCTTTTTATTACTTGACGGTATTCCGTATACTTATGGAACACGCATCAAGTTT
>NC_133868.1:14105213-14110001 GCF_044706935.1 Curcuma longa
TCTATATATAGCCAAATATGACTCTTGTTATTCATAATTTGCTTTGGTTTGACAGTTAAGAAAACAAAACAACTTACAGGATAGTTTCTTGGCAAAGAATAATAGGTTTTCTACAGATATGAAACCACCTCCCCTGCAACATGTGGCAGACAAATGATAGTTTCTGACTCTCATAACAGAGGCAATAATAGCTACCTTAGAAGCAATGTCTAGAGAACATAGCATAAGTACCTAAAATCAGTAGAGAAGGATCCTTTCCTTGCCATCCCATATTTTTCCATTGTTCGGATATTGAATTGGTGAAGTGGACTTTCAGGATAAGCAGCAGACCATCAGGGCCCTCAAGGCTTCCTACCAATGTTTCAGTACTGAGATAGCATACTGGAAAAAATTCTGGCAATATATCAAAACATAACTAGGTTCCAATAACTCAAAATATCATACTATAACTTGCAGATTCTGATTAGACTCAATTTACAAGATCGCATGGAAAGAAAATAAATCATTTTCCCAAAAAATACAAGAAATATGCCAGAAGAACACAGCTGGATAAAATTTTAGCATCTAAGAAATGGTTGATGCAGTATATTTCTAAGCTAGGTACCTGATGCGCTTTATTTGAACTATCATAAACGACATCAATCCGATTCTGTAACCTATGTAAACATTCCTCCTGCCAATTTGTGAATCAACATAAGTACATAATTTTCATCCATCTTAAACTTTAGAAAGCAAGAGTTAATATAACACTGCAATGTTATTGATATATTAAATATGTAGTAAAAATAGACAAGCTCCACCTCATGGGAAAACGAGGATGAAAGTCAACTGCAGCAAAAAATTAACAAAGGTAACTGACATTATAAGAACACATTGCTTAATATCGATAGCACATAGTTTTTTATCTTCAAAGGTTCATTTCATGACATTAAAGGAAAGACAAATTATACTAGTTAGTATAGACCAAGTAGAAATTGTGGAATGTACCAAAATATATTAAAAAAAACTTAACCTTTTGTACATAATGAACATCTAAATTTCTTAAGTGTCTAAAGATACACAAGGTTGTCATAAACCTGAATAGTTGCAAGGAAATGTTTATTATTGTAATTCTTTTCATCCATGCTTATAATGTTGTGCAATATTGGGAAGTGGCAAGCCTTTATTACCTAGTCACTTGCAGAACTGAACGGTATTACATACTATGAAAAAATACATGAAACATATTTATTTATTTTCTACCGTCAAGAACATGACTTCTTAAGGATTCTAGAAGTTGTTGTACATCCAAGAGCTAATAGGAATCAACATTAAAGGAGGCTACCTGAGAAGGTGTTATATCGAATATTAAGTGAGCCTCACTTTCTATTCCTTGGGCACAAACACATGAAAAACCTCTTCCAATCCACGCAGTTGATCCTGAAACAGCCTCCAAGAATAATAAGGCTAATAAACCCAAATAGAACTAAATAAAAAAAGAAAGGTTAAAACTTGAGCATATTTATAACAGATCACTAGTAATGAAACAATAAACGATTCCATGATATGCAAGGCCATGGTAAAACATGTCAAGCAAATAGGACGCATGAACTTGCATATTGAGAAGAAACAACTCAGCTTGACAGATTCCCCGAAGTTGAAGCGATAAATATGCTTCGGAGACGTAATTTGAAAAACACCAACCTCAAATTCACGCAAAAATGAAGGAAAAAAAAAAAAGAACAGAACATCATTTCAGGAGCTCAGAAAGAGAAAATGTGAAAAAGTTTGCCGCATACCAGGTGGTGGGTGAAATTCGTTCCCTCGACCCGCCGTCTGAGATATTCTCCTTATCGTCACAAAGGAGCCACCTTTCCCGTCCATCTCCCCCTGACCACCTCCCCAACTCAAAGCCCCAAGTTGTCCGCAGAAAACAAATCCATCGCCATCTCATCCACCCTTCCCTCGAGGACCAAATACAACATCAACCTAGGTTTCTTACGGCACGATAAAACCCGAATAGAATATAAACGAACCACAAAGCTCCCCAAAAGCTGAAAATTTCTTTACAGCTCAATCTCCAAATCCGGCTAGACGACACTGCGACGAAGATATCAAAGCAAAGCGGAGAAACAAGAATCTCTGGATTGCCGAAAGGGAGACGGTGCAAATGTTGATAGCTCTTCCCTTGCTTTTGTTCGGGTTGATTCTCACTTTCCACGTATAGATTTGTGGTGGTGCCTTCCGCCATCGCAAACTCGTTCAAATATCCAATGGCCAATTGCCCTAAAAAAAGCATAACCACCCTGTTAATGGCTCTTTCCCAAACTACCTTATGCAATAATAATAATAATAATAATAATAATAATAATAATAATAATAATTAATCAATTAATTAAGTGTCAATCCCTCTTTGTTATAATTTTAAATATTTATATATAAAGCTAACAAATAACACTTCTAAAATATTATTGTTGAACTAGATGTCATTTTTTTATATTTTTAAAATAATTATAAGCATTCAACTGTATTTGGGTCAAATTTTAGCTTTTATATTATTCCTTCATGTGTTAGTTAATATATGATGTTAGACGTGTTAAATTTACATATTATTATTTCTATTTTTATATTTGATTAAATTTGAATTAAAACTCAATTAAATATTAAATATATCATAAAAAATTTTAAAAATCATATTAATATTTTAAACAATAAGATTGATCTGGTCTAAGATCTAGGATGAGTGAATCATTTGTAAAACTAAAGTTGGGGTTGATTATCTTTAAGGAGACTCTAAATGGGATGGTTGTGAACAAACTTTCGGAGATCTCTGAGACGATTAAAAAGAAGTAGAATGAAGGTCAAGGTGGATTTTGGCGCAGTTACCCTGACATTTAAGTCAAACCTTAGTAATGAGAGAAAAGAAAAGATAAATTGAAAAGTGGAGAAGTATTTTTTTTCTTGTGCATATACCTATGCCCGCGAGAGCAGGATTTTTTATACTACTTCCTAGGGGAGACGCCACCCACATCTCCAAGTTAGCCAGGTTCTAGGTGAGGAGATGGTCACGTCCTCCACTTGTTAATGTCCCCTAGTTAATCATGTTTCAGTCGAGGGGAGGTCACTTCATCCCACGTTCTTCGCATCTTTCGTTAACCACATTTTAGTCTGGCAGGTGCCACATTGGTCTCATATTCTCCGCGTCTCCCATTAACCCCGTCCTCCTCGCTCAGGCGTGAAAGTACTCGAGATGTAGACTCTTAGGGTATTTGGGCGTTAAGGAGTCGAGAGACACAAAGTCAGATGTCAAGAAGTTGAGAACCACGGAATCATACGTCAAGGAGTCAAGAACCACAAAGTCGGATATCGAGGAGTTGTGAACTGTGGAGTCGGGCGTCAAGGAGTCAGGCTTCCATTCCTGAGTGGAAAGATCGTTGTCACGTTGAATTAGAGTTAGATTAAAGTTGGACCCAACTAGAATGTGACTCGATTAGTCTTGACTTGGGGTCAATAGTTTGATCAAACTTAAGCTCGATTTGACTTAACTCAAGTTCCCTCTTGGTTGACTTGCAATTCAACTTAACTTTTGACTTGACTATACCACGTGGGACGACTATCGCCACTGTATCACATCTCTCTGTCAAGTCTAGTCAAAGGAGACGGAAGTCTGACTGACTAGACTATTATGTCAAGTCTATCGTATCAGTGAGAAGAGAGGGTAAAATCCAAGTGGTCAACGGCTAGTTGTTGAGTTGTCACTCAATGTATCAAGAACCTGCAACACAGAGATAGAAAAGACTTTGAAAAGATGTTGAGAAGTAATTAAAGCCTTGGATGTGCCGGATCATGGTTTGGCGTGGCTCTATATTAATGCAAGTGTGCTTGGCTAGTTGTAATTATTGAGGTAATCATGAAGATTAGGTTGAAGTGATGACAAAATCACTACTCAGATCCTTAGGATCCTATGAGACAGGTATTGGAAAAGGAAAAATTATTAAAACACATAGTGCACAAGTTCACACAAACCTAGGCATCAGATCTGACGACAAAGCCAAATAGAGTGTTCAACATCGGGCAATCCAAGTTGAGGGCTTCATGGAGATTTGACCGGTGTGATGGCTGAGATCCCGCAAACCTTGACGTTAGATCAATAATGAAGCCAAGTGGCCCGCATTTTCATGTCAACATCGAACGATCACGGATGAATGCTTGGGACTTTTATTAGAGCATGTGCATGCAGAGCACTGGTTCATTCAACGCCTCCCTCTCTTTGATTCCATCGCTCGTCTGAGACTCCAACAATTTCGTTCTACCTGTAAGTTCTTCTTCTTCGGCTTGTCAACTTCTTTTGATTTAGCTATGGCCATAAATGATCATCCCTCACCTTGGTATGAAACCATCCCTACGATTTATACTAAGGAAGATATATAGAGCCCTCTTAAGGCTAGCTTTCGAAATCCCACAACACTATCGAGTCAGTATGCCCCTTCTGAATCAATAACCCCACCTTCTATCGCTTGGTTTTGTTACCTTTTTCAAGTCCAGTTAGTCGGTGGTCTTCGATTTCCCATCCCTCAGTTCTTCCGTGAGATATCTCAGTATTTCCATATTCCCCTACAATAGTTCACACCTAACACTTTTTGCCTACTCTATGATGTAGTCATCATCTTCCAACTTTACTATATCCCCCTGAGCCCGATGATTTTTCATTATTTTTATTACCCAAAATGGTAGAGATTGGAGTGTTTTATTTTAGAGAAATGATAAGCTGCATGAAAATGCAGTATGAAATTCCTGTTGGCGATCTAG
>NC_133868.1:14110101-14125459 GCF_044706935.1 Curcuma longa
ATGCCTCATTAATTAATCTAGATATCGATGATAAAAAGACATGGTCATACATTATCATAGTCACGACGGTTATGTCGGATCTTGACATTCTTGTCACTTGGGTAGCAATGATGCATTGCTAGATGTCATTCATTGCTTATGTTTTTAAAATGAGTTTTAGAGACATTGCTAACGTTACGAGACCCTATTGTGTCACACACAAATAACACTCTATTTGGAGATGGATTCATTTTAGTTTGACTAAAGGAACAATTAAATTCATTGGATAGCCTAGACTTAAGTTAGACTCAAGTTAATTGAATTTGAGTTAGACTTAAATTAAACCAAGTTGATGAATGGATTTGATTCATCATGCATGATTAATATGGATTAATCATGCATTGAAGAAGAGAAAGTTATCATGCGTGGAAGTTATCATGCATGATTAATAAGATTAATCATGCATTGATAAGAGAATACCAAAAGCCTAAAAATCTTTGGTATTCATAGCATAAGTATAAATGAATGCTTCTTTCACAAATTCACAAATGTTGTTTTCTTCTTCTTGCCTTCCTCTTCTTGCTTGGTTGAGGTTCTCTAGTAGGTTGTTAGCACAACCATGTTTCTCCAAAAGGGTGAGTTTTAGTGTGGATACGCATAAAGGCATGGACACTTGAATGTGCAAGAGATCGGACAACCTTTGGACGAGTGTGATAAGCGAAGGGCACGCATCAAAGGTGAATTCTATTATATAAGATCTTATAGATCTAACCTCCTACGAATTTTTCGCATGGATCGCTTTAGGGATCCTATTTTCCGCTGTCAAATTTTATTTTATCGTAGGTCGGAAGGGGGGTTGAATAGCTTCACTTGAACAAACTTGAACTTTTGTCGATGAAGAATCCTTGCTACACACCCTCTCAACTCAACAATGCTAAATGTAAAGGATTTACTTGGTATCTGCCTCCTTGAGGCGACTAATCCAAGGATCTTCACTCAGCTCACTCTTCCACTATATCTTCTCCTTCTCGAAAAAATCCTTAAGGCGGAGAAACCTTCTTACAACAGATTACAAGTTGTATACAAATAATCAAACAATACAAGGAAGAATAAGAGTAAAGATGTTACACAAAAGTGATGAGAATGCTTCTTCTAATTCAAGAGGTTGCTCCAAGCTTTGTAGATGAACACCAGCAGGTTTCTTGATCACTAAAGCACAAGCACTTAGAGCATAAACAGTGTTAAGTTCTTCTTCCACGAGTAGCTTTTCACCATTTAAACAGGTTCAGTTTTTATGCCATCAGTCGACTGATTTTATCATGCTAGTCGACTGATTTAGTTAAACTTAGAAAACGACCACTGAACTGCTGAAGTCACGTATGATTTTTGTCAAAATTTAAATTTCACTCGACTGATTTTTCCCATCAATAGACTGATCTTATCATAGTCGACTGAAGTAGATGATCAGTCGAGTCGGTTAAGCTTCTGTTCACTGCCAGTTGACTGAAGTAAAACCCAGTCGAGTCGATTCTCTTCTGCCTGCTTCTGAGACAACCTCAGTCGACTGATCTCCAACCTCAGTCGACTGATCAAGGAATCCGACTCGACTGGCGTGTTTTTCAGTCGACTAATGCAGAGTATCAGGCGTGCCAGTCAACTGACCTTACCAAATAAGTCGACTAACTTCAGGATATAGAGGCTGAAAAGAGATCTTACCTAGTTCTTTCTGTAGGATCGGAATACGTGCTAGAGGGGGGGGGGGGGGGTGAATAGCGCGATTGACTTTTTCGAATTCGTTTGTTTTTCTGTCAAAATACTAAGCAACAGATATTAAAACCAAAACACAAGGACACGCGGATTTTACTTGGTTCCTAACCCCCCAGGGTTAGTACGTCCAAGGCCTAATCACGGGAGGCACCCGTCCACTAGTGGTCTCCTTTCCAAACGGTGTTCGTAGGCGGAGAAACTCGTCTTACAGTCCGTAAATAAACAAAAATTAAAGACTGAATGTAAATATAATTAATAAATAACATCAAACACTTTTTTGCCGATCTGGAAGTCCTGAGCACCGCGCACTCCTTCTGGATCTTCCCCGGTTGCAAGCGTCTGACCTCTTTTGCGTTCCAAAGCTCTACAGAATGATTAGGGAGGTTTCTGGCTTGAATGATCTCGTTTCTGGGCGTTCACCTCCTTTTATACTGCCCCTGAGTCGACTCTAGCAAGCCCTGAGTCGACTCCAGCTTATGTGGTGGATAAATCTTCATTCTGGACGTTATCCCTTGCCTGGGTCGACTCAAATGGGCTTCTGGGGACTCCAGCCCTTGGAGTTGACTCCAGATCGAATCTGGGTTGACTCAAAAAACCTTTTTTGTAGATCTCTGAGAGGGCTTCGAAACGCATCCAAGTTTGCCTCGTTCTGAGTTCTGAGTCAAAAGTTATGGCCTTTTGAAGTTCAGCCTGCATTATGGTTCCTGAAAAATAAGCATGCATACAAAGAAGCAAACCTAACTTTACCTTGTGAGTCTAACTTCGGATTTCTCCCGAAATCCTAGGTTAGTCTGACGCCTCCTGTTCCACTCTGGGAACGCGTCCTTACCCACTCCACTCAGGAGAATTTATGCCAACCAAGTCCTCCAGACTTGTTGGACTTGTGCTCGGCTCTGTCGTTGCCCCCCAGGACTTGAAATGCAACTGATCCTCCTGATCAGTCCATTTTTCTGCTGTAACTTGGTCCTCCTGACCAAGTCCAGCCATCTGCAACTTGATCCTCCTGACCAAGTCCAGACTTATGCCTGGTGCACTTTGACTCTGCCAAGACTTCAGTCTGATCCTCTAAATCAGGACTTTCCCTTTGCCTAGCCTACAACTAGGACTTTCCCTTGCCCAGCTTCACTCACTAGGACTTCCCTTGCCCAATCTTCCAGATTAGGACTTCCACTGCCTAGTCTAACCAACTAGGTCTTCTTGCTTACTTCCATACATCCAAACATCAAGTCCTGTTTGGATCACCCCTTTCACTTCCACACATCCAAACATCAAGTCCTGTTTGGATCACCCCTTGGTCAAACTGACATACTTAGGTGTATTGTCAAACATCGAAACTCTAGGCAAGATCTTAGTGCATCTTACACCAACACTTTCCTCACAAGATCAAGTGTTTGGTCGTTGACCTTCTTGATCTTCATTCGCCTTACATCGTAAGGACTTCTAGGGGTGTAATCGAACCGAGCTGAGCCGAACAGTAAGAGGCTCGAGCTCGAGCTCGGTTCGTTTTTCTAAGCTCAAGTTCGGCTCAAGTTCGATTCGAGCTTTAATTCTTAAGCTCGAGTTCGGCTCGTAATGAAATTAAATAGTTCGCGAATGGCTTGAGCTCGGCTCGAAAAAGGCTCGTTTTAATGTTAAACGAATTCAGTTCGAGTTTGGTTCGAAAATAGCTCGTTTAAAAGTTAAACGAGCTTAGTTCGAGCTTGACTCGTTAATATATAATATTTATAATTCATGTATATATATATATATATATTCATGAATCTCTTAATAAACATATTCGTGAGCCTTTAAACGAACATGTTCGCGAACACGTTCGTGAGCCTTTAAACGAACATGTTCGCTAGCTCACGAACCAAATACTGTTAAGCTCGAGCTCGACTCGATAATATTTTCAAGCTCGAAATCAGGCTCGAGCTCGACTTGTTAACTTAATCGAACAAACTCAAACGAACTTTTTTTTGAGCTGAGACTCGAATAGCTCGTGAGCAGCTTGGCTCGTTTACACCCCTAAGGACTTCCCGTGCCAAGAGTTTGCTCCTCGACTTTCTTGGACTTCCCTTGCCAAGAGTTCGCTCCTCGACCCTCTTGGACTTCCCTTGCCAAGAGTTCGCTCCTCGATCCTCTTGGACTTTCCTTTTGTCTTATGTTTGGTCTTTTCACCCGCAAGAACTTTTCACGCTTTGCCTTACTCGGTAAGGACTTTCTCATGCCAAGAGCTCGCTCCTTGACCCTCTTAGTCTTTCCTTCACTTGCCTTACCCTGTAAGAACTTTCCTGCATACTTGACACACAAGTTAGATATCTCATCTTGTGTTCTAAAGTTTATTGATGTCAAACATCAAAATATAACTCAAGGGCATGATTGCAACAACAAATTTAAGACAAGTATATTGATCAGATTGTAAAATATATTGGATTGAGAAAGCGCTAGAGAGGGGTGAATACTGTGCTTCCAATGCCCAGACTGCTTGCATGTGAAGCACTTGCCCTTAGGCTTCTTCACACCTGCCTGTGGCCCAACTACTTAAGGCCCATTCACCTTCTTTGTCGAATCAGTTTGTCTCTTCCTCTTCTTTCTACCTTTCGGCTTAGAAGCAGAGACCTTTTCAGCAATGTGAACTTGAGAACTTTGATGAAATAGCCCTTCAACTACCTGGAGTTCTGCTAGAAGTTCCGCCAATGAATAATCTCTATTATTCATATTGTAATTCAGGTGAAACTGCTCAAAACTCTTGGGTAACGATTGGAGGATGATATCAATCTGGGTTTCCCCATCAATCTCAGCTCCAAGGACTTCCATCTCATTCAAATGAGTCATCATCTTGAGGATATGATCCCTCACGGGTGTACTCTCAGTCATGGTGGTCGTTATCAAATTTCTCATGGCCTCTTGCTTGGTAGCCCGACTTTAGTGTCCGAAGAGTTCTTTGAGATTGAGCATCATGTCATAGGCAGTAAGCATGACCTTGTTGGTGTCCCGGCTAGTTTTGATGTGATCAACTAGATTTTTATCTACGATCAACGATCTAGATCTACTCTCTTGGGCTATAAATAGACTTAGAGTTTTAGAGTTAAATCATTAATTACTTTTGTCATTCTCTCTAAGTCTCTGTGCTACAAGTGTAAAGGCTTCTCCGCCTAAAGGAGTTTTGTTTGAGCGTCAATTGCCTTGGAAGCAACGACCGAGTTGCAACCAAGTTTTTTTAAAGGAGTGTCTATTCTGCGACTTTACTTAAACCGTCTATTCACCCCCCTCTAGCCGGTCCAACCCAATCCAACATATGCAGTATTTCCACATAGCAGAATAAAAATAGAGGCACAAACTTCAATATCCTCCTATATAGTTGATATGGAGAATTGTAAATGTGATTGTTGTGAGTTTCAAATTTCAAGGCTTCCTTACACTACAGTGTGTTCATTCAGAAATATGAATCTGTATTAATATTGTGAGTATTGTTTCTTATTTGAAACATGAAAAAAAATACTTACATGGATCATATTTATCTTTGTAGAAGTAAATAATTTTGGTCAATAGGTGGACACGATTATATTATTTACTACCTCGTAGCCTTATGCAACCTAGACGAAGGAAGAAGGTGAGGATCGAGTCTAAGCACACTGGAAAGATTAAAAATAAATGTAGTAGGTGCAAATAATTAGATCATAATAAAAGATCATGTAGAATGACTCTAAGTAAGTTGATACATTTATTAGTTGTGTTCTTTTGTGATAATACTTAACTTTTATATATATTAGGCACACAAAACTACTGTTGTAAAAATAGCATTGTGATAAATGGAGGGCATATAAGTTTATTTTGTTATATAGATTCAGATGTGGATTTTGATTAACATAGTATTAATTTTGAAACTATTGATTTATATTTAAATATTTTTATGGTATTTTGCTTATGTTTTGTATCAATATTCATATGCTCTTTTATATAGATATATATATTGTATGTGTTGGTATGTGCAATCAGAATGTTTTAATGTTTTAGATGTAATCAGAATGTTTTATGTATGATTTTATGTAAAAATATAAATTTAAGATTTTTCTCAATATAGTGTATCACATTATGTTGATCTAGTGGGTTTAATAGTATGATTTTAATAGTGAATACATAAATCTGATTATTTGACAGCCATATAATTGACTACTTATTAACAGATTATTGATTAAAAATAGTAATCTGATTACAACGTAAATGATTATTTTTTATACAAATAGAATAGAGTGTAAATGACTATATTGTAAATTATTGACCGTGTAATCGTTTAGGTTAATCTATAAATTTTGTTCTGTTGAAATATGGTAAAATCACTATCTGGTTTTTACATCCCTATGATAAATTATATAAATGTGTCAATTTCTTTAAAAATTAAAAATTTAAAAACTTTTAGATCACTGCTATTAATGACTTTAAACTGATCTTTAGGCACATATAGATTCTAAGACACTTCAGAAATTTGTATCACTTGGAATGAGTCTGATTAAAACTCTTTAGGTCCATCATTAGATTTTGATCGAAATCTATTGATGGATCTTGGCGACTTGAATTTTTAAAAATTTATAATGAGATGGAAGAGATGAGTGTATAGAAAGTATTTATGGTGTGCAATCCTAATCCTAAGATTCATAAGCAAAGTATGGTTGCATGCCAACTAACACTAACACTGGTGTTGGTTTCAGAAGATTTGGTGTTGTTTTTTTGAAACCATCATCATAGTGTTAAGACTAGACACAGGGTGGTGTTGATTTTCGAAGATCTAGTGCTAGTGTTGAAGGATCAACACCACAATATTTGGAAAAACTAAAAATCTTTTGAGCAATGCTAAGAAGTCAATCAAATAATAAAGGAGGGTAAATTTGGGCTCCAATGCATTGAATAAACTCAAAGAAGTTGGAACGAGTGCAAGCAAATCTTGTTAAGTCTATTAATGGGATTTGATCGAAATTCATTGATGGACCTAAGATATTTGAATTTATAAAAACTTGCCATTAGATGCAAGAGATGAGTGTGGAGAAGGTATATATGATGCGCAATCCTGGTATGGAGAAGGTGATTTATCCTTAGGTAATCGATATTTTCTCTCGAAATACAATGATGTGTTTATCTTGACGCAACTCTTATTCTCATGGTAATTGAATAAGTTAAACCCTTTAAACTCTTTGATAATCAATGTTATGCTTGAGAGAATTTGAATTACTTTCATGATAAAAAATATAAGTTCAATTTTGTAGAGCCGAGATTAAGATTTACCACTTAGTTCATCTCTTGATCTCTAGATCATGCATATACACTAATATATTCACAATTGTCAATGATTTCTAAGCACACTAAAACTGAATTGATACTCAATATATCTTTGCTTCTCCGATGTCTTGGACACAGGTGCCCTTTTCGATCTGTTATCACAAATGCTCAAAACCAGTACCCTTAGTTTCCTTTTATAATTTTTCAAACCCTAACAATAAAAGAACTACTTCATAGCATTGAAGATACAATCCAATGAAATCAAATAAAATATTCTATAAACTCGAAATAAGAATAAGGGATAGAAACAACTTGTTTGTAGATGTTTGTCGATGTCTTTGGAAAATCTCCACATATTCTTTGATATTCAATATCTCTTGGCTTTTTAGATGTCTTGGACACGACTTCCCTTTTCTATCTCTTGTTACAAAATGCTCAAAACCATCACCCTTAGTTTCCTTTTATAAATTTTCAAACCCTAACAATACTTTTGAAATAAAAGGGTGACGTCGAAAATTAACCTTAACGATCCATGGCTATGGAACGTTCCACGGGCTAATCATGGATCATTCTATTTTAATTCTCCTTGCATTACTTAGTTGATGGGCTTCCGCAAGTGCACGGAATGTCGCCAAGTAATAAAAAGATCGAATCCACAGGGACCGTGGAACTACTTACTAAATCTAGCACAAAAAGGTGGAGAAATTATAGATCATGAGTTGTGTGGGGGAGATAGGAGTGTTTTAAAGTGCTTTATCCTAAAAGTCGGAGAAAGGGATCAACTGTGACACTGATGGGTGAAGCGATCCTAGGATTTCGGACTCCTCAGAGAATGGATTAATCGACTTGGATCCTCTACCTTTCCTCAATAACTGTTCAATTGTAGGAATGTCAACCAAATTATCCAATTCAACCTCGTCAGGTATCCTCGAATTAAATCATTGGTGTTCTTACGTCACTCGTTATTGGTTTGAAACGGTTCTAGAAGCCCGGTTCAAGGTCTGCCCGTGTCACTCAGGCGCCCCGGAAATACTAAAAGAACCCTATCCACTGTCACTGGATATCCTTTTACAGATCTCTCCCCAATAACGAATGACCGCTAACTATCCCTCATAGGAATTCAACTATGTATTAGAAAACCCCTCGGAATCTCGCCCGGTTCAAGGTCTGCCCCTTTTACAGAGCGCCCCGGTATATGGCCTAATGATTCCCCAATTCATAGTAAATCCCTACCCTCATGGATTCACACACACAATTTATCATCAAGTACAAGCATAAATCCACAAAGCAATGCACAGTATTTCATAGAAAATGGTAGATTAATCAAATCCAAATACAATCATCCATTACATCTGATTTATCCTACATCCTAGAATCTAGGGAAATCTACTCCATATCGAGGAGAATACAATCCAAAGGATAGAAGAAGTACATCTTGTTCCCAAAGATAAACAAGGAAATGCAGGAAACTAGACTTATCTTCTTCCTCGGAGTGAAATCTCTGCGTAGATGAGATGGAAATGGTCTGGAGCAGTCGGATCGGTGATGGATCGTCGAATCTCCCTCCGAAATAGGCGTCGGCGGCTCTAGAACAACTCCGGTGGCTCTCCAAAGTCTCCCCCCCTTGCTAGGTCTCCAAAGAGACCTATTTATAGTGCAGGGTTCGGAAGCAGCACGCCCCCGTGCACACGGCCGTGCCTGGAAGGCACGGCCTTGTGTTGGCTTCGGGCACAAGGGAAGGCACGGCCGTGCCTCTTAGGCACGGCACAGACTTGTCCTCCTTCTGATTGATGGCACGGCCGTGCCTGGGAGGCACGGCCACAAACTGGCTGGAGCTGAATGGCTGGACACGGCCGTACTTCTAAGGCACGGCCTGCTGCTTGGGCTCTTCTGTTCTTGCACACGGCCGTGCCTGTGAGGCACGACCTTCAGCAGAGGCTGGCTCCAGGGTGAAGACACGGCCGTGCTTTGGAGGCACGGCCATGAACTGGCTTGATTTTGTTTTGAAGCACGGGTGTGCTTTTGAGGCACGGCCTCTGGCTGCTGCTGAGGGGATTTTGGCACACGCCCGTGCCCATTGAAACACGGCCAGAAGTTGAATAGACATGGCCGTGCCTATGAGGCACGGCCCTGTCTTGCCTGATCTTCAATAATACTCCGTTTTGCCATTTTCGCTCCATTTTCCACCCTGAAACATGTAAAAGCACGAGCAGATCTCCGAACTAGGAAATGTAAAATATGTGCCTAAATGCATGAATAAGGGATGCAACATACATAAGAATAAAACAATAAGCTCAGAAAGATGTGCAAATAAAGCATGAAAACAGGTATACATCCTACGCACATCATTAGTGTCAACCATGGTCACGATTCTTGTTTCTTATTCTTGGTTGACATTCCACGGGCTGATCTGACCTCCTGTATAATCCACGGCTGTGGAACTCTCCACGGGCTCATTATGGATCATTCCATCATGTATTTCCTCAAATTTGACTCTCCAAGCATGCTTTAACATTAATATCTTCACTTCTTGTCAATACAAAACATAAATCACAGTCATTTGTGTTGGTGCAATTTTGCCCCAAGTGATTTAGATGTTTGGCTGAATCAGTTTAAGTTAGGCAATGTTTGTGATCTAACATGTGTGACTTGAGTTCACAGGAAAGTCCATGAATGGAGTCTTGGCATTTGGTGAAGTCTCGGAGGTGCGACCTCTTGGCAATAGATGAAGTCCCGGAGGCGAGGCCTCTTGGCAAAGGATGAAGTCCTAGAGGCGAGGTCTCCTAGTAAGGGAAGACTTAGCACGACGAAGTCGAGAGAAAAGTCTCATGCTAGTGCAAGGAAGTGCACGAGATTTGTGGAAGGCGTTTGAGGACTTGTGTCAAGGATAAGAGATGAAGAAGAAGCTGAAAAGGAGAGTTTTTCAACTTAAGCAGTCGACTGGCTCTGCCAGCAGTCGACTGGGGTTGATCCGAAGCACACACAGCCAAGCTCAGAACCATCAGTCGACTGATGTCTTGAATCCTAGTCGACTGGTGTCAAACAGAAAGATCAGTTGAGAGGTACAGTCGACTGATACCAGTCGACTGGTGTTGGAGCAGTCGACTGATAGACTACCGTTGGGTGACAACTGGCAAATTAAATGCATATTAAAGAGCCATTGAAGCCCATCAGTCGACTGGCCCTAGAATCAGTCGACTGATATATGGAATTTAATTTATAAAAAGAGCGGTCAACGTCGCAAAAAAGTAGACTTGATTTCTTCATCTTTCTGATAGCTCTTTGTGATTGAAAAACTCCATTCTCTTCCTCCTTAAACTTCATTAAAAACCTTGTAAGAGGAAGAGTCTGTTGTAAAGGTTTCTCCGCCTTCGAAGCGTGCTTTGAGAAGGAGATTGTTTCATAGTGGAATCATCGGTTGCATGTGTGGATCCTTGGATTAGTCACCTCGTTGAGGTGGATACCAAGTAAATCAAACCGGGTTAACGTTTGATCTTGTTCTTTCTTATTATTATTTGCTTCCGCTAACTATCTCGCAGAGAAAGATCGAAAAGCGTTATTCATTCCCCTCTAGCGAACGCACCGATCCCAACAATTTGAACTAAAAAATTAAATGAATGCAAATACTAGAAGTTATACAAAATATGCTCATGTGATGTGTGCAAATTGCAAGTGCACGATTGTTGTCAAGTAATAAAATATTATTTTCTAGCACTATGAATCGAATGCTAGTCCCTATGCAAACTAGGTTATCTAAATGAATTGAAATCGAAAGAATAGTGTCTAAGGCAAATATATAGGATCAAAAGCGCACTAGAAGGGGGGAATAGTGTTTGTCGCTTTTTTACTTTTTACAGGAATACAGGGAAAAATAGAAATATGAAAGAATAAATGGACACTTTTCTTTACTTGGTTCACAGCCTGCGATTGCTACAATAAGAACCGCAGTCGTTGATCGCTTTCGATGGTAAATTCATTAGTAACCTCCTTCTCAAAGAGAAGGAAGTTTTGTCTTTTACAAAGAGTAGAACCGGTAATAAATTTATCGGTTCCTTACAATTTAAAGCATAGAAAAAAGATGAATATAAAAATTAAAGCTACCAATAAAGAAGAAAGAACTTGAGCAGAGTCGTTGAAGCAGAGCTTCAACGTAGAATTGAAACTTTGGAGCACGATGGAAGCGGGAGGAGGTAGAAAATTATTGTACATTGCTCCTAGTTGTGACCTCCTTTTATTAGTCATTTCGAGCGGCCGGATCCCTTTCCGGGTGCCCCCAGTCTAATTAATTTGATTCAATCCTGATTCAATTAGATCTCGCGATCATCATGATTTTGCCATCTCTGGGTGCCTGGAACCCTTACGGGCACCTGAATTGTTAATGTGGCTGCAGCTGGCGAAGCATATCATATTCATATTCGATTGTGACTTATCCATCCCCAACGCCTGGAGTATGATTTTCCTCCAACTTTATTTTTTTGTATCAATGAGTTAGCACAGTACAAATATAATATAGGAAATTATATTAGGATAGTTTTATAACTGTCTAGTTTTAATTTTTAGATTTTTAATAAAATTCTAGGTCAAATCGACACCTACTGTTTCATTCTACGGGAGTCCTCACTTACTCCTCTCAGGAGATTTTACTTATCTGCCAAACATCTAGTCCTCCAGACCTGTTTGAACTTTCTGCTCAGCTTTTGATCCTCTAACTCCAAGTCTTTGGTTCGACTCGATCTTGATTCTCCAAACCCCATCGAGTCCCTCCACCTAGTATTCTTGATCTACCAAGACTTTTGCATAGTCCTTCTAATTGGAACTTTTTCTTGTTTAGCCTCCAACTATGACTTTTTCTTGCCTAGCCTCTTGGTAGGACTTGCATGTTGTGCTACCTGCATACTTATATCAGCTGATTAGTTCACAAATAATACTTAACCTTAAACTTTTGTTAGCATCAAAACATAGGTTCGATTTTGATGCTCTCTACACCAACAATCTTCTCCTTTTTGATGTTTGACAACTTGATTTAAAGTTAAGTTTACATTTTTTATAAAGAAGGATTTTACATAAGAAGGTTAACTCTCCTGAGTTTAAGCTTTCCTTTATTTAAAATCTCTTTTAAAACTCCCCCTTAAATTATGACGTTCTTTTTAAAAATATTTAAAAACTTTTATTTTCTTCCCTTTTGACATACATCAAAAAATAATAATAAGGGACTCAATTTTTTTAAACTTAATAAGATTTTCTAAATTTGAAAGTTTTTGAGCAAAAAATAAGTGACAATTATCAAGATTTACTTTTAAGATGGATTCTTATGTTAAAGAATCTAAGCGTTCGGATAAGAATCCACGTGCTCCGAAGAGTCTTTATAAGGGCCTCATGTGCACCACAAGGGACAATTTCTCTACTCATCATTCTTTATCCTGCGATGCTGCTGAACCCGAATGGAGCCAGGCTCGTGCGACCAGGGATGCTCCAAGAAAGGTGTGCTATGCTCAAGACTTTCGAATCAATCTACTTGAGATTTAGTTAATTCTTTTAAAGTCTTATTGTCCTGTACTTCTATTTAGTATTATTATTTGGACTGTAGGACAGGTTTCTTCGCCTGTAAATAAATTTTAGAAAGGAGATCATTAGTGGACAGACGCCTTCCAGTGCATAGGCCTTGGATGTACTAATCCTAGGGATTAAGAATCAAGTAAATCCGCGAGTCCCCTGCTTGTTTTTCTAATATCCTCTGCCAGTCTTTGTGTTAGTAATGAATGAACAAATGAATGATGAAAGCGTTATTCACCCCTCTAGCGCACCCACCGGTCTTACAATCAATTTTAGGATCGAGGTAAGTGCTAGAGGGGGTTGAATAGTATGTTTGTCGCTCTTTCACAAATTTGAAAAACCTTTATAAAATCGAGTAAATAAATATACAGCGAAAACAAACTTAACACTTTTCTTTTACTTGGTTCACAACCATTGGCTACTACTCCAAGGCCCACGGTCCTTTACTTTTTACAATAGACAATCCACTAAAAAGCTCTCTTCTTTCGAAAGCGTGTTTCACCTTTTTAAAGTTGAGGATTGGTAAGCTTTTATGTATAGACAAGGTACTAAAACGGTTTGACATGCTTGAATCCAAGAGAGGCTACGTACCCATCAAGCATGGAGTTCACCTCTCGAAGTCTATGTGTCCACGGACAAAAGAGGAAAGGAATCGCATGAGTGAGATTCCTTATGCTTCGGCAATAGGATCTATTATGCACTCTATAATATGTACAAGGCCCGATGTATCATATGCTCTGAGTGTCACGAGGAGATTTCAGTCAGATCCAGGAATGGATCATTGGGTGACTGTCAAGATAATCCTTAAGTACTTGCAAAAAACTAAGAATGTGTTCATGGTATATGAAAATGGTGATATGGTTACACGCGGGTATACTGATGTCAGCTTCCAAACAAATAAGGATGATTCCAAGTCACAGTCTAGATACATATTCACATTGAATGATGGCGCAATAAGTTGGAAAAGTTCCAAATAAGACATGGTTACAGATTCTACCACGGAGGCAGAATATATTGCAGCTTGTGAAGAAGCAAAGGAAGCGATTTGGATTAGGAAGTTCATCTCAGAACTTGGAGTGGTTCCAACTATTGTTGAAGCATTATCTGTTTACTATGACAACAATGAAGCAATTGCACAAGCAAAGGAACCCAGGTCATTATCGGTTCAAACACGTTCTTCGACGATATCATCTGATCAGAGAGATCATTAGTAGAAAAGAAATACAAATCAAGAAAATTCCCACAGAAAGGAACCTTGTGGATTCTTTGACGAAACCTATACCTCAAAGTAAGTTTGAAGAACATATAGATGTGTTTGATATTGGATATCATGATGATTAACTTTAGGCCAAGTGGGAATATGTTATTTTTGGGAGGTGTCCTAAGGCAATCGCCTTATGATTGTACTATTTATTGAATAAATAGAAATTAACTGTTTAAGTGCATATTTTATATGTTTGATTGAATCTTAAACTTGTTCACTGAATGCCCACAATACATTTTATAGCATAAGAGAATTTGTGATTAATCACAACTTGTGAGTTTCTCTACATGTGTAATTATGAAAGTATTGAAATTATCTCTAGTCAATGAATTGATGAACACGGACGTCATCAATTCTGTTGAGGCTAGCACATTTATACTCCTTGGTTTACCAAGCAGTCATTCTCACTAGCTAGAGACATTGGATGTTGAGAGTTAAACATCGATGCTAGTTAAAGGTAACTAGTTCATTGGAGTGACCTACCGTGAGACTTCATATGGTTCTTTCTGTATGTCAATGAAGATTTCAGTACAGCTTATGTGTGAGTTTCCTTAGACTTGCAGTATTCAAGTCACCTTGATCGCGGAAGCTTATACTTTGACATCTTAAGTAAGCATCTCCAAGGAGGTGTGGACCCAAGATGATTGGGTATAAGTTGAAGTGTCTGAAGATGTTTGAATAGCCCATAGAGAATTCACCGCTCTTTGTAAAAGAGACGTATATCCTACGACCGCTTGTTTGGATTGTTATTGAAAGTATTTAGCCAAAGCATCACATGTCAAGAACGTGGTATTCTTGGACACATGTACAAGTAACTCGAATCTGCAGAATAAGGAAGCAAGCTTGGGCTAGGTGTGACGTAGTCAGCCTAGCAGGGACTGACATACACTGAACCAAGCGAGTATAAGACGGTGAAAGGAACGAGGCACGTTTTATTATAGTTGCTGAAGGATTTAAAAATTATTCTAGAATCAATTGTTAATTTTTTGATCAATTGGGGATCATGATGTACCACTAGGTGCCACTCATGATCGATCTAAAATTAAGGGTTAATTACGGACAACCAACATAACCGAAAACCTATTGGATCACACGCACTATAAGTTTCTTAGAAGGACTTAAAATGAGTTTGAGAATTGGATTCTTAGAACAAGAGAAATCCGGTTAGACTAGACAAAAGCAAAATGATGGATTTCATCTTATGAAGACGGAATAAACAAAATAAAAAATGTTCTGGTTATCGAACCAGACAAGTTGATTTTAAATCAAAGATTGAATCAACTTGGTTTGATTCGTGTTGGAAGGTATTTTGGCAAAATGGAAGCTATGACGGGCTTCGTCTTGAGAAGACAAAACAAATGAAACTTGCTTGGGTCAAATCGGAGTTCATTTGGTTGCTGAATTAAACATTTTGATTGTGAACCAAGTTGAACCAAACCAGACCTGGTTTGAGTTGAACCAAATCAAGCAAACCCTAAAGCATTGAATCGGGTTCAAGGAAAACCCTAAACCCGGTTCAAGCTTTCCCCAGTCCGCCCC
>NC_133868.1:14125559-14127649 GCF_044706935.1 Curcuma longa
TAACACCCATCAAAATTGTTTATTTATTTATTTCCAAACCCCTAACTATCGCTAAAGTAGTAAAGAGAGGTCCGGGTCGTCTCTCTTGGACTCAATGATGTAAGTAGTCCTAGACAATCGGTACAGGGATTTTATTATATTTTATTCATTGCTAATTATTTACAATTTCATTTATTCAGAATTTAACTTACAGTTAACAAGGAATCCTAAATATACAAAATACACAGTTCTAATCATACATTTATTCAACAATGATACAAAAACAACATTTATTAACAAAATTCTATATACAGATGAATTCTATACATTTCTCACATCTGGTATTATTCAACACTCATACATACAACATACAACACCACTAATTTCTACATCATGAATCATACAACATACAACATAATTTCATTTGCATACACACTACTCTACATGCATACTATACAACATGATTTCATTTACATAGCATACCAACTCAAACAACAACCAATTCATGAATAACTACAATGAATCATCATACAACAAGAATATACCTCCCATATACACTACACATTAAGTCACAATAGATTTACACATAATTACAAAACTAGATCAACACCCAACACCCATTGCATACTAATCCACCAAGTTATACAAATCAACATATACAAGCTGTACAAACAAAACGCTCATTCTATACAAACATTATACAAAGCTTATGACAATAATTCACAGCATGCTCTCTATTAGTACAACAAACATCATCAAATACCCAAATCAAACCATTTATTAGCACAAACTACAACTACATTGTTCAACGATCAATTACAGGATTTACCAACCAATTAACATCAATCAAAGCACAAAAATTCAATCAACCAAGGCACATAGTTAACCTAATTTTCAATGCTCTGCCCAACACAACACTGAACAAAGCTCACCAACTAAAACAGGGGGGTTTTGATGCAATAAACACAACCGAACAGAACAAACAATGAATAGGGTAAAGCAATCTGATCATGGGAAATTTTCATGCTAGGGTTTGGGAATTGGATTCCCAATCAACCACAAAACCAATGCCAGCAACATTGAAGGGATCTGTGCCACGAAGGGGAAGAATCTTGCTGTGAAGATCACGATAAGACCAAATCAGAGAAGGGAAGCTCCGGGATCATCCATCTTGGTTCACCTCCCTGCTACAACCGCAGACATGTTAGCAACTCAAGATAAACAGCCTTACTTACCCTTTTCCGGCGACGGTGAAGGGTGGAAGAAGATCGAAGACTCTCTGCTACAACCGCAGACAGAGGCCCTGGTAAGCTCTGCTACAACCGTAGACAGAGACCAAGGTTGCCTTCGTGCTTCCTTGGAGGCGAATGCAGTGGCTGCCGCCGGCGACCGACCGATGGAACAACCGCTCACAGCGGTGGTGCTCAACGACAGAGAAGGGGATTGCGGAGGATATGAACTTCGTCGACTATCGGGATGACCGGCACTGCATCATGGTTGATCGGGGACACAGAGGAACAGCGGCGTGAAGGAGCTCGGCGACGATGAAGAAGCGGCGGAGAAAAATCGCGAGTGAGGAAGGAACCGAAAACCCTAGCACACCGAGCCCCGTCGACGCTTGAACCGGAAGTCAGCTTTTAAACCCTAGCTCTGAACCGGCCACATTAAATCGAACCGGATTAAATTGGACCGGCTGGATTTGGCGAGCCTGAATTGATTTGGGCTTGGATTTGAGTCCATTTGACTTGATCAACCCCAATTGACTTGATCTTGAGTTGATTGAGCTTGGGTTTGAGTTAAGTTATGGTTGATTTAGCTTGAATTCAACCTAGTTAAGCCAATTTGACTCCGAATTGATCCGGAATCGAGCCCAAATTGTAACTAAACCATCCAATTATCATCCTCTCCATTCTACTTCCTGCAAAAAATCAAAGACTACATAAATTAATATTCAAAAATGACCAAAAATTATGCAAAAGTAGAATGAAAGTAAATTTTTCATGTAAGATAAGATTTGAGCTCAACAACCCAATTATGACATATAAATGCAATCAAGAAGGTCCAAAATAACCCTTAATTAACCCTGTCAACAATGAATTATCAACTATCCT
>NC_133868.1:14127749-14144272 GCF_044706935.1 Curcuma longa
GATTCGATATCTTTTTATTACTTGACGACAACCCGTAGACTTGCGGGGAGCCTATCAAGTCACTGCTCCTGTTTTTACTTATTTCAGGATGGAATTTGGAGCAAAAGCGGGCAAATCGAAGTTACCAATAAAGACAAGGCAAGACAGGGCCCTGCCTCATAGGCACGGCCGTGTCTATTCAGCTACCTGGCTGTGCTTCACAGGGCACGGGCGTGTGCACAAACAGAAGACCAACAAGCCTTGGCCGTGCCTCACTGGCACGGCCGTGCCAACATCCCCCATCAGCAGCAGAGGAGGCCGTGTTTACCAGACACGACCGTGCTTTAAAACAGAAGCCAGCCGAGACATGGCCGTGCCTCATAGGCACGGCCGTGTTTCCAATCAGAGAAGCAACTGCTGTTGGCCGTGCCCACCAGACACGGTCGTGTGTCAAAACAGAGGAGCCCCTGCAGCTGGCCGAGCCTCACAGACACAGTCGTGTCCAGCGAAATGAGAAGAGACAGGCTTCGGCCGTGCCCCACAGGTACGGCCGTGCCTTCAAATAGAGACCCAGCTCTTGGACCGTGCCTGAGAGGCACGGCCGTGTCTCACCCAATGAAGGCCGTGCCTCCCAGGCATGGCCGTGTGAGCGGGGGCGTGCTGACTCGGAGGCTGCCTATAAATAGGTCCTCTTAGAGACCTAGCAAAGGGGGGAGACCTTGGAGTGCCACCGGAGCTGTTCTAGAGCCACCGACGCCTGTTTCGGAGCAAGATTCGACGATCCATCCACCGATCCGGCTGCTCCATTCCGTCCACATCCCATCTACGCAAAGTTTGCAGTCCGAGGAAGAAGATAAGTCTTATTTCCTGCATTCCATTGTAGTATCTTCGGAGTAAGATGTATTCTTTCTTTCCTTTGTATTGTAAACTCCACAATATGGAGTAGTTTCCCTAGATTCTAGGATGTAGGATGAATTGGATGTATTGGATGATTGTACTCTGGATTTGTTAATCTACCGCTTTCAATGATTTAATTGTCTATTGCTTTATGGATTTGTGCTTGTGTGATGAATGATTAAATGCGTGTGTATGAATCCATGAGGGTAGGAATTGATTGTGAATTGAGGAATCATTAGGCCATACACCGGGGCGCTTCGTGACAGGAAGAAAGCCTTGAACCGGGCGAGTTTCCTAGGGGTTTCTTAATTCATAGTTAGTTTCTATGAGGGATAGTTAGCGGTCACTCATTGTTGGGGAGAGGTCCGTAAAAAGATATCCTGTGATAGGGGATAGGGTTCTTTTAGCACTCCGGGGCGCCTGAGTGACATAGGAAAGCCTTAAACCGGGCTTCTAGAACCATCTCAAACCGATAATGATGACGTAAGAACACCAATGATTTATTCCGAGGATACCTGACGAGGTCGAATTGGATATATTGGTTAGCATCCCTACAATTGAACAATTATTGAGGAAAGGTAGATGATCCAAGTCAATCAATCAATGCACCGATGATTCCGAAGTCCTAGGATCGCTTCCCAAACCATTGTCACAGTCGTCTCCTTACTTCGGTTCTAGGATAAAGTACTCTAGAATACTCTCATCTCCCCCACACAACTCATGCTCAGTTTTCTCTCCACCTTTTTGTGCTAAATCTAGTAAGTAATTCCACGGTCCCTGTGGATCGATATTTTTATTACTTGACGACAACCCATATACTTGCGGGGAGCCCATCAGCGATCCAAAGCATCATCCGGAGATTGAACTTCCTTTATTTCTAGAGGTCCGTTGCCCACACAACGTCTAGGAAGAAGTTGGGAATACAGCGGAAGGCTCCGAGGTTATCAACAAGGTTCGGGTATGATTTATTTTTTCGCAGTTTTTTTGTACCTAGAACTAGTCATAAACCGTAGATAGTAATTTAGGAATCGGCGATCCTGAAGGATCGATTGACTAAGTCTTTTGTAGACTTTGTCAATTGATCCTGGCGGGATAAAATTTTTGTCCTATGGGGTTCTATGCTTTTCGAAGCGGATAGAATCCGGAACATGGGACAGAGATCCAGATCGCCAACAGATTTTTGAATTGGAAAAGGAATAAAGCAAAGGTAATGACCAAGAGAATCAAAACAAGGTTCTAATTAGGGAAAAGAAACAGAGCAGCATGGAAAATGATTAGGGTTCCCCGGATCAATACAGAACAACCCCAATCACACCCCTTCCGGTCGTTTTGCGCCAACAGGAGATGGTTCGCACCGGAGCTCATCGCTCACGGCGAAGCGTGGTCGGAGAAGATGCAGACGCCAGAATCCTAGCCCCTTGCCTTGTCTCCCTGCTACAATCGCCGTCAGAGGTTAAAAACAAAGAACACGGAGACCTTACCTGCCCTATTCCGGTGACAGGCGGAAGTCGAAGTCGACAAGGTCCTCAGCCACAATCGCGGTCCAAGTCCGATGAGTTCCCCGCTACAATCGCCGTCAGGGATCGGCAACCTCGTCGCTTCTGGTGTGGTGTTGAAGCTCGTCGGCCGGAGACGCTGTCGGTGTTGCTCGTGCTGATCAGGGGGAAGAACGCGACGGGAGCCCGGCGAAGAAACGCGTCGCGAAGAAGAGATGAGAAGAAACCTAGAACCGAGCTCCCCGAGCCTCTGGACCGCTTCCTGCTTTTAAACCATGGCACTGAACCGGCCTAATCAAACCAAACCGGATGAACCGGGTTCAATTTGAATTGGACTTGGATTTGAGTCCATTTGACTTAATCAGCCCCTTCCACTTGATTAAACCCTAGCTGAGCCCACTGATTGAACTAGAGCTGAGCCCAATGATTGAACCCAACCAAATTGAAGTTGGCTTGAATTGATTTGAGTCAATTTGATTGCAAATTTGAGCTAGGTTGAGTTTGAATCCATTGCATCGCCTAGTTGAGCCATTCTGATTCCCAATTTGAACCCGACTCGAACCACATTGAATTTTTTTTCTTGCAATTAGCCCTTCAATTGTCATCATCTTCATTCTAATCCATGCAAAATTCAAAGATCAAAGAATTAATATCCATAATTAACAATAAATCATAAAAGAAATAGAATGAAGATAGAAATTGTGCCCAAGATAGAAATTTGCTATGGGAATATTTTATTTATTTACATTTTCCCTTTATTTATTTTGTCACTGACACCCATCAAAATTAATTATTTATTTATTTACCAAACCTCTTTATTATCGTCTTAAGTAGTACAGAGAGGTCCGGGTCGTCTCTCTCGGACTCAATGACTGGATGTTATTCTAGACCTATGGTGCGGGGTTTTATTATGTTTTATTCCTCCTAACAAATTACAACTTTATTTACAAAAGAATCATATGATTACAATAACCAACAACAACTTAACAGTAACCATATCATACAACAAGCTACAATTCACATGTATTAATTCACAAGCATTCTCTCCAATCTACACAACACAACATCAGAATATACATATAACCGGTTCCCACATCTATTCATGTACACACAAGTCAAACAACTAAAGCAGTGATAACATTTATAATGGAAACTAAGGTTAACATTCAACATGCATCCAACACAACTGCAAATCAAGTTCTCCAACATAATTGCCATGTATATGTAACTCATAACACTACAAACTCTTACAACCGGCTCATCCCATACATTCATTCTGTTCACAAACATTTAATCATATAGCTAGCAACAATTCAACAACTCAATTCAACACAAGTATCAACTTGATATACACTTCTATCAAACACTAACATCATGTCTTTCAACCGAAACATTCCACAACACTTAACACTCAATGCAACAGAGGTATTTTTGATAACACGAGCTCACAAATTCAGCATGAATTCCATTTGTTCTACAATGCTTATTTCATGTGCACATGAACTAAACAACCAACACAATCACTACACAATCATCAACAGCTTATCCTTATATGCAACATAAACATTTGATACAGTTGATACGCTTTATCCTTAAACCAACATCATGTTATCATTTCAACATCACAACCGAACAAACACTTTCAACACAATAAAACATGCTATCCTCAACATTATCCCTAAACAAACATCTAACATATTTGGTTTGATATTGAACTTGATTCACAACACAACTTCATCAACAACATCTCATCAACTTCATGCTTTTATCAGAAACAAACCAACAAAGAACAATGACAACACTTCATAGTTTTATCAGAAATCGACCAAACAACAACAATTCTCAACACTTCATGGTTTTATCAGAACCGAATCAAACCAACAACAAAGAACAGAGTAAAGATCAGTATTAGCAATTAGGATTAGAGTTAGGAATTAGTGTTAAGGTTAGGATTAGAAATTAGGTTCCTGTTAGGTGTTAAAATCATGGTTAGGGATTAGAATTAGAATTAGGAATTAAGGTTAGAAATCAAAGCGTGTATTTACATATTTACATTGTATTCGGGGGTTTTGGTTTTAACAGCTAACAAAACAACAATTAACCATAGAAAGGAAAGAAAACAAATTAAACATAGGAATGAGGGGAAGCTAGGGTTTCTTCCCTCTCCCAATCGGCACGGAACAAGAATCCACAGCCATTCCAGCTGCTAGAACCCACGAGACGGCGGAGCTTCGCTGGAGAACCCCTCACAGCTAGGCACGATCGGAGAAGACACAGGCGGATCCTTCAGCCGCTGGTCTGACACCCTGCTGAACCACAGACAAAGCATCAGGAAAAGGAACTGGAAACCGACCCTTACCTGGCCTCATTTCCGGTGACGGCGGCGACGAAGACGACCGGTGACCTCCGCTGAACCCCAGACGAAGTCCGGATGCTTTCCCTGCTGCAAATCGCAGACAGGGCTCCGACGAACCTCCGGCGCTTCTGAGGAGATGGATGAAGTGGGCTGTCTCCGGCTGCCACCGTTGGAGCAAATCGCCCACAACGGAGCCGGCGACAGAGGGAAGAAGAACGACGTCGATGCTTGGCAACCGGAGATAACTGATTCCTTGCTTTGCGCTGATCGGAATGAGGAAGGGGACGGCGGTGCGCACGGCGGGGGCTCGAGACCGCGGCGGCGAAGATGGTGAACAGTAGGAAATCGCGGAAGAGAAGGAATGAGCCGAGCCGTTTGTTTCGAGCGCCGCCTTCTGCTTTTACCCTAATCGTTGAACCGATGAAATGATTGAACCGAACCGGAATTTGCAATTGAACCGGACTGAAGTGTGTGAACCCAGGATTTGACCGGCTGAAATTGATTTGAACCGGTTCAATAGTGATTTGGGCTGGTTTAATACAAATTTGGGCCGGGCTAATTGAATAGTAAGAGGATGAATGGATCTTTTGGGCTTGGGTTGGCTGAATCAACTTATTTGACTCCAATTGATTTCTGATTCGAACCCGATTCGAGCCAATTTGATCTTTCTTTTCCAATTTGGACCTCCAAATATGATTATCTTCATCCTAATTTCCTGCCAAATCAATTACCACAAATTAATATCGTTAAATACCTCAAAATAATAAGAAAATAGAATGAAGACTACAATTAATCAAAGATAGAAAAAATAAGGTAAAAGCCCAATTCATGATATGAAATATAATAGAAATTAGCCCAATATGATCCTAATTTACCCGATCAAATAGGCAGTTATCAGGCTTATGTAGCTGTTAAAATTGTTACATTCCTATAAACTGGGGTCGCCTTGATATTGGAATCAAGATGAGATCATTTAAAGTTTGATGATCGAAGTAAATGATCCCACCATTTACTAAATCTGTTAGAAGCCAGATTAGAATTTATGTGTTAAATTCTGGATTAGGCATTGGGAATGTCTAGATCGAAATCTGTACGATGTTAATTTAAGGAAAACATGCACTCTTTTTTGGTAAAGAGAATAACATCGTAGCATGTGATTCATACCACATGTGCTAATGTGACAATAAGGATAGTAGGAGAATGAATCCCTGCTTCTCTACTATGTGAGTCCTTTGAGATTATATGTTAATCTCAGTATTTGTCCTAAGTGACTATTTGGCTGTCTACTTGAAATTCTAATCAGTGTCTGCTACTTTAGCGTGTATCCTATGGCTATGGATGATTCGGTCTATGGAACATAACTAGGAAAGCGACTGATTATAATGAATAGATTCTAGCTAAAAAGGAAGATTAAATATATTTTCATCTTATGATGTTATTCACTGGTCGACCCATTTCTGTTATGTATAGAAATGTTTGTGAATATTGAGATATGAAACATGCTCTTGACAGGATAGTCAAATTGAGGGATTAGAGATGTTCATATTGATGTAAATACATTTAATCTGGATAAATAGCAAGACATAATGAGTCCAGAAAATGGTTATGTACCACAAGAAGAGTGATTTATGTATCACTAGAGAACGGCTAGGTGTCACTGGATGATGGCTGTGAGCCATTAGATAAATGAATGTGTGTCATTCAGAAAATGGTTATGTACTATTTGGGGAGCGGCTAAGTTAGGTGTAACAACTTTCTTAGCATTGATCGCTCTATGAGCAGCTATGTAAGGTGTAACAACTTTCTTAGCAATGAATGCTCAATGTGCTTGCTGTCACACGAACCATTTTCCTATGTATGAATTGGTTGTTCTTACAGTTTATGTGACTGTGCATTCCGATTATATTTAGTCTACGTGACTAGATACCTCTTAATGGTTTTTGTGACCATTTGCCTTTGTGGCTTCACTTGGACGAGTGGGAGATGTTGATGGTTTCTGTAACCGCCGATGGTTTTCGCTTCGTGCACCACTACGCACGCTCACCACGCTGCACACCAAGACCTCCACGAGACGTAGGCTCTCCCTATTAAAGGGAAAGCAAGGCTTTGCTGCGGGGGGTGTGTGTGGCTTTTTCCAGAGAAGAAAGAACAGGGATCTGAGTGGTTCTAACGTCCAAGTTGAAGGAAGCCGCTGTGGATTTGTTCCCATCGGAGAAGAGGAAGAACGTCCAAAATTCGAAGGATTTGGTTTGTGGAAACAGAGAGTTTTCCGTCCGTGATTACTCTTCCGACAGAAGCAGCAACCTCTGCCGCCGGAGCTGGATTCGAGGCACGCAACAACAGGTAATCAACACTTCAGACACGATAGAAGAAATGATAGGGGTAGGAGAAATGTATATATATATATATATATTAGAAACATTATTTCTTAAAATTACTTTCCTAAAAATAATTATGAATTGTGATTTGATAATATACACTTATTAGTTTTTATAAATATAATCATGCGAGAAAGTTAAATTAATACTATAAATGTATGCATATCAAATTCTAAAAATATTTTTAAAATTTTGTCATATATATATATCAAATATTATTTCTTGATATTACTTTTAAAAAAAATATAAATGATAAATCCTAGTTAGTCCCATTGAATTGTTTCAAGTTTTAAATCATTATATTTATTGCGCTCCCCTGGAAGAAAATTCTTAAAAACGCCATTGCATTAAAGTTCGTCCTTGTCTTAAAAAAATCATTGTCCCGGGGACGATATTACTTTCCTACAAGAAATTATGAGTTGTTTCAATTTAAATCATTATATTTATTTCTATTCTTAAATTGCATTAAAGTTCGTCGTTTATAAAAAAAATCATTATGGCCTTATATGAAGTAGGATTTAGATTTAGTTGATCTTTTACAGTCATTATCACTGTCACCAATTTATTTCCATCATAATTGTCCAAACTATCCTTACCAATTCGTGGTTGCAAAATACCCTGTAGAAACGTGTTATATCCCATTTGGATGCTAATAATTATCGCAATTATCATAATTTCTACACAAAAGACTATTAAAAAAGACTTCGTGACATTATTTTCTTTAAGAATCTATACAACAATAACATTTACGTACCCTCACGAAGTCATCTATGATTAACATCTGCAGTGGAAATCTACAATAATGTAAAGATATTATTGTAAGATATCAACGCAAGTGTTAATAACACGACCTTAAATGCAACTACGAATTGATTAATTTAAAATTTAAATCATGTTGGTTGAAAGTCATAGTACTGATTCCTAAAGCAGTGAACCAAATACCATGAAACAATCAATTTATGAGATTAGTGGATCAATTCTACAACTACAACTAAAATCTTTTCAATAAAAAAAACTTATTTATAGAAATAATATTATTTATGGGTTGTGAAGAAAAATAAAGAGATGTAGATAAATGAAAGGATGGTTCCAAATGAATTAGTTTATTTGAAAAAAATCTTGTTCTTCCGAAAATCTATTCTGCGATCAAGAACCCCTCTACAAGAACCCCTCAGGTTCTTAAAGTTCATCCTCTTCATTATAAATGCTCTGTTTGTCCTGGAATGACTTGACACCCTTCCTTTTGTAAGAGTAAAAATATTATGATGATTTTATTACTTTATATAGATATTTTGTAGGATCGTTAGGATACACTAGAGAGCACGTCTCACTTTTCTCGATTTCATCTTCTATTCGTTCTTTCTACAAAGTTAGTACGCACAACAGATAATAAAATACACAAAGGAAATCAAGACACTAAACATACAATGGATTTACTTGGTTCTTAATTTTCAAGATTGATATTCTAAGGCCTCTACAAAGGAAACGCCTGCTCATTAATGTTTTCCTTTCAAAGGCAGAAAAAACTCTTATAGAATATAGTAGTGCAAACACAATAGATATAAAAGTTAAAACACTTAATAAAAATAAATAAGCTTTTGCCAAGCCGATCTGAAAGTCCTGAATGTCGCATTCGTCCTGGCACTTCCCTAGTCACACGAGAAGAGGCTTGAGATCTTTTTGGACCATAGAAGTAGAAGATTGAGATTAAGAACTGAGTTAGTTGATGATCTGAGTTGAGGTTCTTTTATAGGCTTGGTTTGGTTGACTTATAAACCTCATTCAATTGATCGAACCTGGTCAAATCTAATCCCCACGATCAAGTTCTACATGATCTAAACCAAGCCATGTGATCTCGTCGTTAGGTTTATCAGTCAATCAAAACCTTTTTGATCGACTGAACCAAGTCACATTACCAAGTCAGGTTCAGACCCACACATGTTCAACCAAATCCAATTGGTCGACCGGACTGGTTGTTCGCTTGACTGGACTAGTTGTCCGATCGATTAGATCAATTCGGGTCTGATTCAAGTTTGGTTAGACTCGAGTCAATTCTGATTTACTTCAAATTTAGTCTAGCTTCGCCCGATTGTATTTGTGCTCTCTGTTTTACTTTTGGCTTTAGGTTCTTACAAAAAAGTCATCCTATTATATACCATAATTATATAGATATATATATATATATATATATATATATATATATATATATAGAGAGAGAGAGAGAGAGAGAGAGAGAGAGAGAGAGAGAGAAATGATATCATGTGCGATTAAATTTACATGATTGTATGCGCCTCTGATGTGGTTGAGATTTCTCGCTAGCGTGGCAACGAAATAAAAAATCACGATCTCACCCTAAACCCCCAAAAATCGCGATCATCGCCGCCGTTGCCGCCTCTCCTGCTCCTCGCCGTCGTTGCCGCCTCTCTTGCTCCTCGCCGCCGTTGCCGCCTCTCTCGGTCGTCATCGCTCATCGCCGTCGTCACCTCTCCGTCCCGATTGCCACCGTCGTCACGTCCTAGCACCTTCATTTGGGTTTTAGGGTTTGCTAACCCTAAACCCCCTCTCCACGTTGCCGCCGGAAAAGGCTTTCACTGGGGTTAAGGTCAATCCAGACCTCCTCTCTCTGTTCCACGATTCACTCCCTCTTGTTTGTGTGCACAAGATATTAGTCCAATTCCGGGCACTATAAGAACCTATTCTCTGATTCAATCTAATATCCCAAAGGCCGATGAAAGCCCGCCCTATATCAAGAAGGTTTTTTCAACGATTGGAATGCTTCCTTCCTAGGCCTAAGGAGTCCTTTTGTTGCCTTTCTTGCCTATTAGTTTTGTGTATCAGTTCCTTCCCTTGCTTGAAGGAAAGAGCCAACCTGACAAAGGAAAGAACTCTGTGAGTTGTTAACAATGATTCTAATTATCTGATTTGCCCTATAATTATAGATTTAATGGAACATCAACATATAGGCCATAGCAAATGATATCCAAAAAAGTTATTTATTTCTTTTCAAGGAGTCTTCGATGCATTCTGCATCATTAAAAAGTTAAATGAATAATAAAAATGTATTATATAATCTTGAAGGTTCCCTTTCTTTGGTGTTTCCTGGCCTATGGCAATTGCCCCACATATTTTGCAATGCAAGTAAGTAGAAATATTCTTTTTGCATGGTAGAATGTTTTGTCGAGATTATGAAGACTTATTAATATCTCCTTAAGCCATGCATGTAGTTGCGCCATTGTTTTCTCCTATTCTAACCTTAGGTTGCTGAGTTGATTTCTAAGCAATTTTCTTTTGGTTAGCTTTATTTCTAAGTTACCTTCATGAAGTTCTAGGAATCTTTCCCAGAGCTCTTTGGCAGAGTTGTAAGTATCGACCTAGTTGAGTTCCTGCACTGGTAACACACTTAATAAATGGAATTCTACCCTACCATTGACCATGAATTCATCTCGCTGCTTCTTGATCCATCTGTGTTCCTCGAGTTCTTCTGCATCTTCTTTTCTAGGCACTTAAAAATCATATTTTATGCAAATTATAATTTCAAAGTCAATTTTAAAAAAATACCTTCATTTTCTTCTTCCACATGGAAAATTCACCCTCAAACTTTGGTGGATGGATGCTCTATCCGGTCATTTCTCTCGATTTAGTTGCTAGGTCGATGGTTAGTCCTTCTGAACAGTCTCGCTCTGATATCAATTGTTGGTGCTGCGAAAACAATTTGGATCACTAGAGGAGAGGCGTGAATAGAAATCTGCAAATAAAATTTGATCTTTCTCTTTCTAACAACTTAGCAAGAACACATATACATTAATCAAAATAAAATGAACATAAATAGAAAAAGACTTGTTGTCTTACTTGGTTTACAACTAATGGGTTTCTAGTCCAAGACTATGAAAAGTGCACTAAAATCTCCTCTTTGGAAATGACCCAGAGGTGGAGAAGCCTTCTACACTAATTGCGTACAAGAATGCAATTAAAAGAATAGAATAGAGAATGTAGTTCATGTATGTTGCTTTCAACTAAACTCTTCATCTCCTTTTATAGCCACTGTTCAAAGTCAATTTGCTACTGTGTCAAATGGTTTAACCCACCAGTCGACTGGAATGAATTCCAATCGAATCAATTTGTCACTATGCCGAATGTTTTAACCTACTAGTTGACTGGAATTAAATTCAATCGAGTCAATTGACAACTTTGTTGAAAGTTTAGTATACTGGTATTGTGAACCAGTCGACTGGTATGCGTACAATCAACTGATTACTAATATCAGTCGACTGAATGTCTGAAGATTTATAATAACAGTGAAATTTATAGTGACGGTAAATTATAAGTATAGGTATATGCCACTTATACCCACAGTAAAAAAAAAATAGTGACAATAAAATATAAGTGTAGGTATAGATATCCAATAAGAATAATTAATACCCCGAAATTTCCTTCAATAATTTTTGGATATTTATGTATAAATGATAGATTGATTATGAAAAAAAATGAATACCTATGTTTTAAGAATGACCTATGATGTTAGGTTGAATCCATGGAGGCTTTGCAAAGAAAAGAAAAGAAAAGAAAAAGAAAAAGAAATGCGGAGGTGCTAGGGATTAACCCTTAGACCCCTAATATGTAGCAAGCCTCAAGTAACCATAGGAGATAGTGAATGGTTCTTGTAAAAGGTATAAGGGAAATGCTTGTTAAACCTAAGGGTTCATGAAATTTCATTAAACCAAACGGAGAGGCAGTAGTGGGGTTGCATCGAGGGATGATGGGTTCGTAACTGCCGACCCTTTTCCCTTTATAAACCCTCCTCCTCGAGCCTTTTTCCTTTTTTCGCTTCTCTGTCTCTTCCTCTCCTTGCCTTCTTTTCTCTGTTGCTCCTGGACGAGACATCTAGGAGGGTTGGGAAGTCTTCTCCGACCAAGGAAGGCGATCTTGATAATAGTTAGGAATCTCGAGAACTGTAAGTTCCCTCACCTGCAGTATAATGGCTACGATGATAGTTTTTCTACTGTAGATAAATCATGTTTTGTCTATATGTTCATCGTTTAAGGGTTTACTGCGATAAATTATGTTTGGTTTATATGTTCTTCGTTTAAGGGTTTACTGCTGTAGATTTTATATGTTCTTCGTTTAAAAGTTTATAGCATGTTACGATCTGTCTTCATGATAAACAGAAATAGGGTAATATAAATTGTTGCGATGTTTGTTCTGTGTAGCTTTCAGTTGATTAAACAGAACTTAGGATCGTAGAACAGAAAGCCTGGTAATCGACTAGACAATCGATTACCAGAAGGTGTAATCGATCAGAAGATCGATTACACGCTTTAAAGAGGAATGAATTCCGCGACGCCTAATCGATCACCCGATCGATTAAGAGGCCGTAATCGATCGGCTGATCGATTACGAGGTTGTAATCGATCGGTTGATCGATTACCAAGCCTACTGTGAACACCGTAAGGAAGGAATCGATCTTCTGATCGATTAAGCTCCTGTAATCGATCGGTTGATCGATTACAGAGGCCACTGTGATGAAAATTTGAACAGAATCGACCTAGGATCGATTCAAGCCTATCGATTGATCTTCTGATCGATGATAGGGATATAAATCTTCTGATTTGGTCGGTTTAAGGTTAATAAAGTTAAATCGCAGGAAGAAAGTACAACCAAACCTAAATTTAAGGTTTAAATGTTGTTAAGCATAAGATGTTATGAATTATCTTATGACGAATGTATTTAATATGTATGACGTGAGTGTTCACTATGAATGAAAGAAAGATATTATGGAACATTCATGTCATGATGGAAAAGGAAAAGTATAAAAAGTATTTTACTTTAAATGAATGGCTTGTACCGGAACCCGAAAGGGATCCAAGGGATGGGTACCTAAGAACGCCCCTAGGTTGAAGGACATTTGTGAAGACCTAGTATGTCGGTGGGACGAGACTAGCTACCTCGTACCCGCTTTGAATGAATGCGCGCAAAAGAAATGAATGGGTACAAGCCAGGGATCCCCAAAATGATGATGATTATGTTTATCTATTAAGTTAAATATTTTTCAAAAAGGCAACTGATTTATATGATGTATGTATGTGAGGTGAATATCCAAATAATGGAATATACATGCTTGAGAAATGTTTCCATGTTATGCTTAAGAAATGTTAATGTGCGTCCATGCTTCCATGTTAGATATGTTATGATTTTATGTAACGATGGATTTTGTGAGTAGGAAAGGAACTTACTAAGCTTTATGCTTATAGATACTTTCCTTATATTGCAGATCCAGTTAACAGGTACTAAGCAATGGGAGGCAGCAGGACAGGGCTGAGAAGATGTGTGTGGTGGTGACTTGACCAAGCCTCGGCCATGCACTTTATTTTATATATGCATGTTAAACAATGTCTTAAATATTATGTTTAGTAATTTAATTATCATGTTTAGAACTTTGTAATCTAGAATTTGCCATGCAACCTAGGTTAGTTTTTATTATTATGCTATCATATATGAATTCCCGTTGTTTAATAGTAGTTATGTTTCCGCTGCAAAGGTTAGTTTTAGATTTCGTATATGATAGTAGATGAATGTATGCATGAATGTACGAACTGTAGCGTCCGTCAAGGGCCCACGTAAGGGCGGGCGTTACATTAGTTTCAACCCACGAGCTCAGTCGGCTGGCCCATCTGGCCGTGTGGTAACAGATAACCGAACACCTAGACGTCACTTGTCGCTCTCATCCTCAGACACCTCTCGCTGTCGACTCGCGGCAAGAACACGCAGAGGCGCGCATAATTGAAAGCAAGGGTGCATATATATATAAACACGTGAAAAGTACATAGAAACACACATAGAGTGTTCAAAAGAGTTTCAGGCCCTTCGGAAAGCTTCAGTGAGCAAAAAGAGCTTCGAGAGACACAGCCAGAGCTCATCCTCAATCGGCTCGCTCCGAAAGGGGTAAATTCTCCCACACTTGTAGCGGACTCAATACACTGAGGTCCGCTTGATGGCAGAGTAACCCTACCTCCACGCATTGACGAAGAGCACCCTCGAAACCATGCCTCAATATATTGCTGCTGCGAGAAGCCAGCACATCGTAAAACTCGGGTGATCGAAGGAAAGTGGCTCGGCAGTCGTCCTCCCGCTTTTGTTCGTTTTCCTTGAACACCCTCAGCTCTTCACGAGCCGCGTCCCTGTCGGCTCGGGTCTCTTCTAGCGCGTCCATCAGCTCCCACTCTCTCGCCAATCGGAAGTCCTCTCTGCCCTGCAACTCCGTGTTGGTGTTGGTCAATGCCTCTGTTTCTAGGCAGAGCCATCGGTGGTGGTCCTCCAAAATAGCCAAGTCCATTTTCTGTTGAAAGAACTCTTGCTGCAGATCCCAAAGAGCCGCTTCGGACATCCGAAATAGATCCTCAGCATACTCCGCTCGATATCGCAATTCACCACAGTCGATGTTAGTGGTCCGGGTTTCCGCCTCAGCATCCTCTACGCGCTGCTGCCAATCTGGTATCTTCATCATACGGCTCTTCACCTCCGCCAATCCTCGCCATAAGCCTTGAGCCTCGTCCTCCAGCTTGGCTATCGCTAGGGTTGCGGTTCCTGCAGATGCCTCCTCCTCATTTAGAGGTGGAAATGTAAGCGCGGGGACACCGGCAAACGAGGACGCTAATCCTACAGCCCCGGGAGGTGCGTTCCCTGAATCAGGCATCCCCATCTCTGCAGATCCTCCGGAGGTCCCTGGTCGCTCGGTCTCTCCTAGCCTGGTCGAAGAAAGATGGCAGCGAGAGAAGACGAAGAGGGGAACAAAGGGGCCATAACTGACCCCTCTATGTAAACTCATACAGAAAGGCAGCGAATCGTCTGATCGTGAGGCGGTGATGTGGATGGCTCGATCCGTTGGAAATGGGCCCATGAAAGCCGTGATGTTGACATAGAAGGGGGCGGCGTGTGACACCCACGCCCGACCAATCCAAGCGCACCATCCGTCCCTTTCATCATACCTCCCTTGTCCTTGTGACAGGTCATTTCTGCTAACCATGTGGGCCTCCAAGCCTAAAGCCCAACCCATATAATAGCAAATTGGCGAAGTACCATAAAGGGTCCAAGACCAAACTAAAAACACTCTGAAACATTTTACATTGCTCAGTCACAGACTAAAGAAGGAAAAAGACTCAACCACGAAACAAGTTTTATTACATTAAACGATAGCGAGAACGAAGGCAACCTTAAGGATTGTCGGCCCTAACAGAGGCGGGTAGCTCTTCGAAGACCCGCAGTGGGTCGAGGTGGCTGATGTCCGTCTCTTGAGAAAGCAGGCCAGTCTCCACGCATTTCCGCAAAGCTTCCTCAAATCCATAGTGCAGCATTTGACTGCTCCTGTCCGCCAAGGCCTCGAAAACTCCGGAGATTGGAAAAAGGCTGCCCGTTGCTCGGCTGGACCGTGCTCTGCAGCTAACTCCTGCTCCAGCATCTGTTGTCTCACGACTTCCGTCTCAACCTGGGCCATGACTAGTTCCGCGGAGAGCCGATCGACCACTTTTTTCACCTCTGACGTGGCTGACCGCTGAGACATTGAAGGTGTCTGCGTGACTACACGATCTAGCAATGCATCCCGCTCTGCTACAACTTATTCCAACTGCCCCCTCGCGACCATCAGCTCCCCTTCAGTTATCGCCTGCTTCTGTCGGCTCTCTTGTAGGTCTCGTTCTAGCTGCTCCAGGCGGGTCGTGCTGGCAGCAGCCCGCCTCCGCCATTCTGAGAGTTCGGTGGTCGCTTCCTCCAGTCTCTCCTTTGCCTGGTGAAGTTCCCAGGGAGCTTCTTCCATCAATGTCCTCAACTGTCGACGACATTGGGCTCGATCACGAAGGAAGGAGGGCAAATGTTGTTGGACTAGCTGGAGTTCCACCAGACCCTGCCGAAAAGATTGAAATGCGCTATCAAGGACTTCATGGATGCCCATCTGGTAGAGAGTACTTCGTTCGTACTCTTGCATCATAGTGGAGAAAGGAGAAGCACTCCCTTCCCCTTCGGTCGTCTCAACTGCGACAGTTATCAGAGGCGACGGAGCTGTCTCTTCGACCCGATCGGTGGGAGAATCCAACACACCAGTAAGCCTCAGAGATGGGGGAGGGGTCGCCCCCAGGGCCGACGCCTCCTCCCCTATCTCCACACCCAGTAGCTTGAAAACGGGCTCCGTAGTCAGAGGGGGGAAGATGCTAGCGGCTCAGCCATCTACTCCTCCTCAACCCTCTCCCCGAGGGGCGAAGTCATTAGTTCTGCATGAGCCGGAGAAGGCAAAGGTTCCACCACACCCGTTTCGGATATCCCTATGAGGGGTGTAGCATGTCCTCCCCTGCGTTGCCCTCAGCGACGGGAAACGGTCCCTGCGTCCTGCTCCATTCCCGCCTCATCCGCAAAGCGAACGCATAAGGATTA